>NC_077229.1:438113164-438338164 GCF_027887165.1 Monodelphis domestica | reverse complement strand
GGCGAAGTGAGGGGAAGTGTCCCTTCTCTTCCTAATGAATGACCTCAATTGGCCCTGCCCCAACCCCTATACAGCTAGCCATAAGCCGAGCCTTGTTTAACATCCATATTGGAACACCTATTTTGGCTTCGGTTTTAGGCCATTTTCTAGATGTTTTTTTTTTTAACATCACAAACATTTCTGGATATGCCACCACCCACCCACTCACCCAATGAGCCTTTCCTTAAATGAAGGAAAAATAGTCAAGCAAAACCAACCAATCCGGGGCCTGGGTGTAAGTGGTATTCTTCACATACAGTTCCCCACTCCTCTCCTAGGAAAGGGAGAAGGTGCATTTCCTTAGCCATTCTCTAGGCTTAGCAGCGGTCATTCTGAATCCCCAGCACTGGGATTCATTTTATGTTCTTTTTATTCATATTGTTGTAGTATTTTTTTTATCACAGCTGCTTCTTAGAGCTGGCAGACCTAACCTCAGCCACAAAAGGTCAGATTAGATGGCCTTCCTTGGCACCCTGAGACATACACCGAGTTCTTCTTCCCTTTCTAAACTAATTGGCATTGGGAAATTGATTCAAGGTAATCACCATCAGTCATAAAAAGTCGCTGGAGAAAATGTCTAATTTTTTTCAAATCCTTACCTTCTGTCTTAGAAATGATACTAAGTATAGATTACAAGGCAGAAAAATATTAAGGGCTAGGCAATGGGGGTTAAGTGACTGACCCAGGGTCACACAAATAGGAAGTATCTGAGACTAAATTTGAACCCAGGACCTCCCATCTCCAAGTCTGATTCTCTATTCATTGAGCCCCTTAGCTCTTTTCATATATAATTTAATATATTTACTTTACATATAATATATAATATAATTACATTACATAATCAGATAATTAATTATTAATAATATAAATGTAGTGCTTGTATTAGTAATTAATAACATAATTCTATTAGTTATATGATCAATTAATGGCTATAAAAATAATAATATAATTAATAATTATGAAAGATAATCCTATTAATTAATCAACAATTATAAAATATAATTCTATTATTAATCATCAACAATAATTATATTGTTATATATTATTATATATTATATATTATTACAATTATATATGATTAATCTTTAATAGTTGTGATATGTTATTAAGTAATTATATAATGATTACTAGGTATTATATATTACAAAATAATAATTTAATAAGAATACATTTTCTCTAAAATAAAATTTAAATGGTAAATCATTTGAAATCATTAGTGATTCAAGACACCCAATACAAAATGGCTTCATACGCTAATCTGACTTTTCTTGAAAATTCTGTGATGGACCAAAACAAAAAACAAAAAACATCTGCATCTGCCACTATCAGTCTCAGCAGACTCCATCTCCTCCAACGGCACATTCCGGATTGAAAGCATACACTCAGAGCTAGAGAGCTGAACGGGACACCTGCAGGAGGAAGTTATGAAGAGTCAGCTTTTGTGGCTCATCATTTTCACTATGACTCACTTTCCTTTTTACCTAAAAACTGTCAGAAACCGGTTCTTGCTTCTCCTTCCTCGATGGCCTTCAGCCCCACTTCCTATCAATTCTGACTCCACGTCAGCAAGGATTTGTTAAGCGATCACTGTGTGCCCGGTGCAGGCCAAAAGGAAAAACTGTCAGAGCCCTCAGAGAACTTCTCTTCTAAAGAGGGGGACCAGGACATCCAAAGAGTTAGAGCTCTTCCTTCAAACAGAGGAACTGACTGAACAGAGGAAGGGGCTGAGCAATCTTTCAAGAGGAGAAGACTTCTGGGAGATTGTGGAGAAAGAACTCCCAAGAGTCAGGAGAAGAAGAATGCTTCCAGATGATGCACATATCTAATCATGCCCTCCATTCAATTCATAGAAATTCAGCCAATATTTATAGATCTTGTACCTTCTTTATGTTAGGCACTCTGCTAGGTATTAGTAATATAAAGATAAAACAAATTGAGGTCAGCTGGGTAGCTCAGTGGATTGAGAATTAGGCCTAGAGATGGGAGGTCCTGGGTTCAAATGTGAACTCAGATACTTCCCAGCTGTGTGACCCTGGGCAAGTCACTTAACCCCTGTTGCCTAGCCCTTACCACTCTTCTGCCTTGGAGTCAATTGACTCCAAGATGGAAGGTAAGGGTTTAAAAAAATTAGTCTCTGCCCTCAAAAAATCTATACCCTACCCAAAGAAATAATATGTATATAGACAAGTTAATATAAAATATAAACAAAATTAATTAAATCATTTCAGAATGGAAGGGGCTAGAGAATGTTAACCACTGAGGAGATCAAGCACAGCTTTCCATATTCCATAGATTGACCTGTAAAGAGGTTCTCAGAGGCAGTGGTGAGGGGTGAGTGCACACCAGGCAGGGGGTGCAGCCTGTGCAAAAAAAAGTACGGAAGGGGGAGATGCAGAGGAAAGGGTGGGAGGCCATGCCTGGTTCAGGGCTGGGAGAGATGAGATGGTGTGAAACCAGGCTGGAAAGAGAAGCTGGAGCCAAACCAGAAGAACTTTAAATTCCACACTGAGCAGTTTTCATTGGACCTTAAACATCCCCCAGGGATGCTTCTTGAGTAGGAGAGTGACTGGATCAGGCCTGTACCCTGAGGACATCATTATAGCAGATCCTGGAAGGTTAGCCTGGAGTGGGAGTAGTCCAGGCAAAAGTGGAAGAGGGTCTGGAGTAGGACAGTGCAATAAATGTGCCAGGAACTGCCTAAAGCATTTTTTACACAAACCTCATTTGATCCTCACAACTACTTTGCCTTTTTTTTTTTAAACCTTTACCTTCTATTTTGGTTTCCAAGGCAGAAGAACGTAAGGGCCAGGCATTAGGGGTTAAGTGACTTGCCTAGGGTCACACAGCTAGGAAGTATCTGAGATCAGATTTGAACCCAGGACCTCCTATCTCTGGGCCTGACTCTCAATCCACTGAGCTCCCCGGCTGCCCCCACCTACCTTCCTTTTAAGAGTGAATATTCCAGTTTGGCTATCCCATGGAGTACGTGAGAGTGAATAGCTAAGAGCAAAAAGATGGCCAGATTATAGAAGCCCATTTCGTGTTAGGGCGCTATTATCATCTTCATTTTATAATGGAGGAAACTGAGGCAAAGAGATTAAATGACTCGCCCAGAGTCCTACAGCTTGTGAGTTTCAGAGGTGGGATCTGAACTCAGTCCAGTTCTCCATCCACTCTGCCTCTGATGTAGAAAGATGGAAACAGAAGTCAGAGATATGGCGGAGGCAGAATTGCAGGACTTGGTCGCTGGCTGGATACATGCTTTAACCAAGATAAAGAGGCTCTCCGGATTCTTTTCCCAAACACAACTCTAGAACAGGGTAGAGCTACACTGAGTCTAGGTCTAAGAGGACTCGCGAGGAGCTGAGGCCTTTCTCCTGCTATTCACTCAAGCCCCCATTCTGGTGTATTTCCAGAGTATCGGTCATGGAATTACTGCCGCCCACATCTTCATCAGTGACCTTCTACAAAGAGTATTTGCTGAAAACTAGAGAGAGTGCTGTAAACTGAGGCACAAACTGGAGACCACCCCGGGGTGCTGAGACCCCTAGAGACCTCCGAGCCATTTCCCCGGAGCTGAGAAACAAGTGAAAAATAGGATGTCTTCAAATCAAGTTATTCTTTATGAAGGGAGGCCGTGGAGGCGCATGGGAGCTGATTGATCCGATACCAGTAAGCACTCAGGGCGTAGCTGAGAGATGCTTTTATCATTCTATTTTTATTCTTAGAGAAGGGAGCCTGCAAAGGGGCTTAGAAGGGGCAGCTCTAGGAGGATCCAGAGTGTTTCCATGAAAGGGGTCATGGATGCCCAGAGCAAAGAGATCTCTGCTACACAAGTTTAGCCCTAGACAGAAAACGAGAGAATAGAGGGCCTCGGTCTCGAGGTTCCCACAGTTCGATGACTCACGGAGTCTTAGGGCCAAGAGATAAACTGGACCAGAGATAGAGTTTGGGACCAGATGGGCCTACACAAAAGCCCAAGGACTTCTGGCCAGATCCCCCAAAGAGTGCCCTTCAGCCAGGCTCTCCTTGTCAAGGCACTTTCTGCAGGTTACTCTGGGCCACCAAGCCAAGGAATTTCTTCCAACAAATCACTCTGAGTGCCTGGTAAACCGAGTCAATCTTACACATCCTCGTCCTTCGCAGAGAAGAGCAGCTCCAGCAGATGGAGGAAATTTACACACTTCAGAATGCAAAAACGTCTCTCTAAACCGGGAGACCCCCCACACCTGTACTACCAGCCCCCCGAGAGGAAAAGCTCCAACTTAAAGTGGACGGGGGAATACTAAAGCCACCGAGCTCACTGCCCACCGGCAAGCCATTCCCTCCTTGCAAGGCCTGTTGTGGCAGCTCCTGGAGCAATCCACCCTGGCCTGAGAGCTTCAGCGCTGGCCCGAGCCTCCTGAAGCTTGGTGGCGGCAGCCCTGAGAGTCTCTTCCTCGGACGCCTGGCCCTGCCCTCGGGGGTCTTCTCTGACCCTTTGTATCTCACAAGTCCCTTCTGTCTCTTCCAATACTTCTCCCCCTAAGAGATCCCGCGGGGACACAATCAACGTGGGCAGTGTGAGAGTGCCTTTTGTGGTCTTGCCGTCAGTTTTCAGTTCTACCTAACTCTTAGGGAGCCTCATCAGGGTTTTTCTTGGCTAGGATATTGGAGTGGTTTGCCATTTTCTTCTCCAGCCTCGGTTTTTACAGAGAAGGAATTGGGGGTGGGGGGGAAGGGGAAGTGACTTGCTCCAAGGTCACCCAGCTATTAAGTGTCTGAGGCTGGATTTGAACCCCAGAAAATGATTCCTCCTGATTCCAAACCCACTACTCTGTCCTCTGTGCCACCTAGCTGCCCCATTGGTAAGGATTCTCAGTTCTAATTTAGCAGCCAATGAAAAGGGCTATCTTCACTACAGAGTCCGCAGACAGGAAATATGCACAGAAATACCAGTGCTTCCTCCAAAGTGGGAGCTGGCCTTCTCTTTCTAGAAGCGGATTCACATGGGTCTCCTGCATGTTTCCAGTCCCAACCCCACCCCAGATTTGCTCAGTGGCTACCCACTGCCTACCAAATAAAATTCCAAACTTTTTTTTTTAATTATTAAAACCCTTACCTTCCATCTTGGAGTCAATATTGTGTATTGGCTCCAAGGCAGAAGAGTGGTAAGGGCTAGGCAATGGGGGTCAAGTGACTTGCCCAGGGTCACACAGCTGGGAAGTGTCTGAGGCCAGAGTTGAACCTAGGACCCTCCCATCTCTAGGCCTGGCTCTCAATCCACTGAGCCACCCAGCTGCCTCCTCAACAACTTCTTAAAGGAGGTACAAAAAATGCTGGAAAAGTACTATAAGAGAGAAACTTGGAAAAGAGAGAAATCAGATCTAGCAGTGCAAGGAGCAGCCCAAGCAGGGGAAGGGCAGAAGGAAAAAACCTCAAGATTCCAGTGAGAGAACAGGAGCCAAGAAAACTCAGAAATGGCTAGATCACCTCACTCCGTCTAAGAGCCTGAGAAGAGGATCTCTGAGGCTGGGGGTCCCTCTGGACATCAACTGCTTCCTAGTGAACCCTGAAATCTCTCACTCAGCATAAATATTGTCAATTGGGACTTGGTAGGAAACAATCTACAGAAAAGATTCCTCTCCAAAGATTATTCTCCACTTCTCTCTCCAACTTGTCCTGAACTCCATTACTCTAACTAGATTAGACTAGGAATAGGGACTAACTAGCAGCTGACCCGAAGAGTGGTCAAGGTTGAGAGCCTGGACACCCGAGCTTGGGAGGGGGCCAGTCTGCCAATCTCTAGGAATTCCTGCTGCCCACTTTCCTCACCCAAACATTCATCTCTCCCTTCCCTGAGTGATCCCAAATAAAGTGTTACTATTTAGATCAGGTCTGCCTAGTTCCTGACTCTAAGAAAGCGGACTGAAGATTTTGGGAGAACCATACCTCTCCCCAAAAGGGAGGGTCAGCTCAGGTTTCTAGGGATCCAAATAACTAGATTCAAAGGAGTAATCATCTCCTCTGGGCAGAGGAGTAACTGCAGGTTTTGGGGAGGAGAAGTGACGGTTGGGGTATTTGAAGAGCACAGAGACACAAAGGTTCATCTGGTCTCTCAACCATAGCTGAGACCAAGAAGGGAAGCTGTGTTCCATTTCATTAAAGCTCTTGCCCCTCATTTTAATCTCAACCTCCCAAAACACTCTTTGAGGAGACATATTCTGTCCTTCAAGGGGGCAAAGCCAGGTTACCTTCCTCAAGGGGAAGATCAATCTACTATTACAATATATTACAACTGGCAGCCCATTTCAGCTTCCATAAACTTTTAAAAGGTTCGGTACAGCATCGAAGCATTTTCTTACAGAGCATTTCTAAATCTTGTACAGTGAAAGCTTTATGGATTTTCATATGAAGGACCCCCAAATCAGGTGAAATCTTTGCAAAATCTCTGAGAGGAATGATCTTTTGTGCCTCTGCAGCTCCCTCAGTATGTATGACTTCTTTATCGGTCTGCTTATCCACCATTATTTTCTCGGTGCATATGCCTATAGTCAGAGCTGTTGAAGTTCCTGCCATATTGTTCTTATTACAGGAAGTAAAGAGACAGAAAGTAGGACCATCTACTCAATTTATTCCCTGTCTACAGGAAGTGCATAATGACAGGAAGTCAGTGGGATCCTGGGAAATATAGTTCTTTTTTAGGGTAACAGATTTCCAATTACACAGGATTAGGGGGACTGATTAAAAGCAAATAACTGGTGTAGAAGGAAATAGTGAAAGAAGAAAGACCAGGACTAGGACAGGAAATCAAAATAATGGGAAATACACAGGTGGTAATCATAACTCTGAATGTGAATGGGATGAAGTAACCCATAAAATGGAAGCAAATAGCAGAGTGGATTAGAAATCAAAAATCCTACCATATGTTGTCTATAAGAAACACACATGAAGCAGGTAGACACACACACAGAGAAAAGGTAAAAGAATGGAGCAAAATATTTTGGGCATCAACGGAGAAAAAGAAGGCAAAAGTTTCAATCATGATATCTGACAAAGCCAAAGTAAAAATAGATATGATTTAAACAGATAAGGAAGGTAATTACATCCTGAAAAAAGGCAGTATAGGCAATGAGGAAATATCAGTACTCAACATGTATGTACCAAATGGTGCAAGTATGCACTCAAAATGTATGCATCCAGATTTTTAAAGGAGAAACTATTGGAGCATAAGGAGGAAATACATCATAAAACTATACTAATGGAAGACCTGAACCTTCCTCTATCAGATATAGATAAATCAAACCAAAAAATAAAAAAGAAAGAAGTAAGAGATGTGAATGAAACCTTAGAAAAATTGGAGTTAATAGATATTGGGAGAAAAATAAATAGGGACAAAAAGGAATAAACCTTCTTTTCAGTAGCACATGGTACATTCACAAAGATTGAGCATGTACTAGGGCATAAAAACATTGCAAACAAATGCAAAAAAGCAGAAATAATAAATGCAACCATTTCATATCATAATGCAGTAAAATAATACTTAGTAAGGGTACATGAAGAGGGAAACCAAAAATTAATTGGAAATTAAATAATATGATTATCCAAAATCAGTTAAAGAACAAATCATAATAGCAATTAATAATTTCATTGAAGAGAATGACAATGATGAGACATCATATCAAAACCTTATGGGATGCAGCCAAAGTAGTACTCAGGGGAAAATTTATATCCTTGACTGCACATATTAACAATTTATGAGGGCAGAGGTCAATGAATTGAGCAAATTAAAAAACTAGAGAGAATGAATTAAAAATCCCCAGATAAAAACTAAATTAGAAATCCTAAAAATTAAAGGAGAAATTAATAAAATTGAAAGTGAAAAAACTATTGAAATAATAAGTAAGACTAGAAGTTGGTACTTTGAAAAAGAAAATAAAATAGATAAAGGATTGGTTAATCTAATAAAAAAAGGAAAGAAGAAAACCAAATTAACAGTATCAAAGATCAAAAGGGAGACATCACCTCTAATGAAGAGGAAATTAAGGCAATCAAAAAAAAATGTATTGCCAATTATATGGCAATAAATATGACAATAATAGGGGTGTATGGGGTGTTCAGGGAGGGGTAGTATCTCTGGTATGGAGGGCTTGTCGTGCCCTCCTAGGGCAGCTCTCCAGCCTCTGACCCCCTCCTGACACCCAGTTCTCACTTGTGACTCCTAGTAGCTGCTAGCATGCGGCAGTGACCACACCCCAGGCAAAGGCTTCAACAGGCCAAATAAACCTTATGAGAGTAGCCATCTGGTCGTAGACCCCTGGTGAACCAAGGCCTTGCTCACCCATCAGGTGAAGACTGCTTCAGCTGAACAGACGGAAGAAACCAATAAGAATATTCAATGGATGAGAGGGTGATGCAGCAAAGCACTGTGGAGTGCTTAGGGCATGTTGGAGCACAAAAGACAACACGGCCATCCAATACAGCTGAGGAAGTCTCCAGGTGTAACGACTTTTCATGCCACTGGACCCAGGCTTCCAACGCCAAGAGAGTGGGACTGTCTCTGTGCATTGACTTTTCCACTTATATCTCCTTCACGCCCAAGTGTCTTTGTGCACACTCATCTATCATAGATGAAAAAGCACAAAGACAATCGTCATCCTCAGTTACCGAGAGACTACTACGACTACTACTAAATATGACAATCTGAGGGCAGCTGGGTGGCTCAGTGGATTGAGAGTCAGGCCTAGAGATGGGAGGGTCCTAGGTTCAAATCTGGCCTCAGACACTTCCCAGCTGTGTGACCCTGGGCAACTCACTTGACCCCCATTGCCTAGCCCTTACCACTCTTCTGCCTTGGAGCCAATACACAGTATTGACTCCAAGACGGAAGGTAAGGGTTTAAAAAAAAATGACAATCTAGGTGATATGATGAAAATTTTAAAAAAATATAAATTTGCTAGACTAACAGAAGAAATAGAATATTTAAATAATTCCATATCAGAAAAAGAAATTGAACAAGCCATCAAAGAACTCCCTAAGAAAAAATTCCCAGGACCAGATGGATTCACAAGTGAATTCTACCAAACATTCAAAGAACAACTAATCTCAATATTATACAAACTATTTGACAGAATAAGCAAAGAGGGAGTTCTACCAAATTCCTCTTATGACACAAATATGGTACTGATTCCAAAGCCAGGCAGGTCAAAAACAGAAAGAAAACTACAGACCAATCTCCTTAATGAACATAGATACAGAAATCTTAAATAGAATACTAGCAAAAAGACTTCAGCAAGTGATCATGAAGGTTATTCATTATGATCAGGTGAGATTTATACCAGGAATGCAAGGATGGTTCAATATTAGGAAAACCATCCACATAATTGACTATATCAACAAGCAAACCAACAAAAATCACATGATTATCTCAATAGATACAGAAAAAGCCTTTGATAAAATACAACACTCATTCCTATTGAAAACACCAGAAAGTATAGGAATAGAAGGGCCTTTCCTAAAAATAATAAACAGTATATATCTAAAATCATCATCAAGCTTCATCTACAATGGGGATAAATTAAAAGCCTTCCCAATAAGATCTGGAGTGAAACAAGGATGCCCATTATCACATCTATTATTTAACATTGTACCAGAAACACTAGCAGTAGCAATTAGGGAAGAAAAAGAAATTGAAGGCATTAAAATTGGCAATGAGGAGACCAAGCTGTCACTCTTTGTGGATGATATGATGGTCTATTTAAAGAATCCTAGAGAATCAACTAAAAAGCTAGTGGAAATAATTAACAACTTTAGCAAAGTTGCAGGATACAACATAAATCCACATAAATCATCAACATTTCTACATATTTTCAACACATCTCAGCAGCAAGAGTTAGAAAGAGAAATTCCATTTAAAATCAACCTAGACAATATAAAATACTTAGGAATCTATCTGCCAAGACAAAAACAGGAACTATAAGAACACAACTACAAAACACTTTCCACACAATTAAAACTAGATCTATATAATTGAAAAAGCATTAATTGCTCATGGGTAGGATGAGCTAACATAATAAAAATATCAATCATATGCAAATAAATTTACTTATTTAGTGTCATACCTATCAAACTACCAAGAAACTTTTTTTTACTGAATTAGAAAAAACTATAACAAAGTTTATTTGGAAGAACAAAAGATCAAGAATATCAAGGGAATTAATGAAAAAAAAATGTGGAGTGGGGCCTACCAGTACCATATCTTAAATTGTACTATAAAGTAGTGGTCATCAAAACAATATGGTACAGGTTAAGAAAGAGAAGGGAGGATCAGTGGAATAGATTTGGGGTAAGTGACCTCAGCAAGACAGTCTATGATAAATACAAAAAGCCCCATTTTGGGGACAAAACTCCACTATTTGACCAAACTGCTGGATAAATTGGAAAAGAGTATGGGAGAGATTAAGTTTAGATCAACATCTCACACCCTACACCAAGATAAATTGAGAATAGGTGAATGACTTGAATATAAAAAAGGAAACTACAAGTAAGTTAGGTGAACATAGAATAGTATACCTGTCAGATTTATGGGAAAAGAAAGATTTAAAAACCAAGCAAGAGTTACAAAATATTACAAAATGTAAAATAAATAATTTTGATTACATTAAATTAAAAAGTTTTTTAAGAAGCCAATGAAATAAAAATTATAAGGGAAGCAACAAATTGGGAAAAATATATCTTTATAACAAAAACCTCTGACAATGATCTAATTACTCACATTTATTAGGAGCCAAATCAATTGTACAAAAAATTAAGCCATTCCCAAATTGATAAATGGGCAAGGGACATGAATAGGCAGTTTTCAGATAAATAAAATAAAAACTATCAATAAGCACATGAAAATGTGTTCTAAATCTCTTATATTAGAGAAATACAAATCAAAACAATTCTGAGGTACCACCTCACACCCAACAGATTGGCTAACATGAGAGCAAAGGAAAGTAATGAATGCTGGAGAGGATGTGGCAATGTTGGGACATTAATGCCTTGCTGATTATAACCATGAAAAATGTGGGTTTCAAGACTGTGAATTGCCAAAATTGTAAAGATAATTTTAGTGTCTTGATTTAAAATAAAAAATAAATGGTCACCATGGGAAAATTCCCAAATATGAAAAAATACCCAAGTCAGCTGGGCTTTATGGAGATTTTAATTAATACAAATGAAGGAATTAAGGGAAGAGAGAGAGACAGGGTAAGAGGAAATAGTAGGAAGGGCCTAGGCCATTTGGCCTAGGCCTGAGCCTTAAGAGAGATTAGTCAGTCTTTAATCACTCACCACAAGATTTGTTCCAAGCAAAACTCCAGTCCTTCACTGAAATCCTCAACTCCTGAACTGAGTTCAGAGACCCAGCTCCTCCAACTAACTCCAAACTCCAACCTACACGGTGAACTCCTAAACTGAACTACGAACTCCAACTAGTCCAAACTCTAACCCCTTCAATTTCAATAAGTCCCTTCCTTTTAAAGAAATTTTCTCTTATATCACCTCCCCTAAATTTTCACGTCTACTAATCACAGTAGACGCTTTCCCCAGGGACTGCCCATTCTTAGTTCTCACCACTCTTTAGTTCTCACCTTCTCTGGGTAAACTAAAACTTCACACCTCTTTTGTTAAGCTTGCCTTTTGTAAGTTGCTTGACCTTTTAGTGATTAATTTAACCTTTATAGGTACTTAGTAGCACCCTTTTGTATTAGATCTAAAAATAGACCACCTAGCTTAAGGTTCTAGCTTTACTATAAGTATGAGTTAGGGACTTTTTCATTGTTCAGTAAAGAGTTTACAACTTTATCTTCCCCTAAAGTATTCCTAAGTATGGGTGGAGTAATGTTAAAATTCCCAATACATTCCTGATCAAGTACCTCCATTGTTTAAAATGGGGAATAGCTTAATCAAATCTTCTGAAGCAGAGTCTGAGAAATTTTAAGATTCACATGGTGGAGTTGTGAATTGATCCAACCATTTTGGATGGCAATTTGGAATTGTGCCCAAAGGGCTTTAAAAGACTATCTGCCCTTTGATCCAACCATACCACTGCTGGGTTTATACCCCAAGGAAAAAGACTTGTACAAAAATATTTATAGCCGTGCTCTTTGTGATGGTAAAAAATTGGAAAATGAGGTGATGTCCTCCAATTGGGGAATGGCTGAACAAATTGTGGTATCTGTTGGTGATGGAATACTATTGTGCTAAAAGGAATAATGAACTTGAGGTATTCCATGTGAACTGGAGCAACCTCCAGGAATTGATGCAGAGCGAAAGGAGCAGAACCAGGAGAACCTTATACACAGAGACAGATACACTGTGGCACAATCAAATGTAATGGATTTCTCTACAAGGAGCAATGCAATGATCTAGGACAGTTCTGAGGGACCTAGGAGAAAGAACACTATCCACATCCAAAGAAAGAACTGTGGAAGTAGAAACACAGAAGAAAAATAACTGCTTGATCACATGGGTCGATGGGGATATGATTGGGAATATAGACTCTAAACGATCACCCTAATGCAAATATTAATAATATGGAAATAGGTCTTGATCAATGACACATGTAAAACCCAGTGGAACTGCTCATTGACTAAGGGAGGGGAGTGGGAAAGGGGAGGGAAAGATCATGAATCATGTAACCATGAAAAAATATTCTAAATCAATTAATTAAACAAAAGTTTTCAGATAAAAAGGTTGAACATGAAAAGCTATCTTACCCTAAAGGAAAGTAGGAGGGGAAGGGAAGAAGGGAAGTGGGGTGGGGCTGATAGAAAAGAGGGCAAATTGGGAGAGGAGGTACTCAGAAACTAAACAGGGTAAATAGGATGGACAATAATAGTGTAAACGTTTTTTACAGATCTCTCTAATAATGGCCTCATTTCTCAAATACTTAAAGAAAAGAGTTGAATATATAAGAAGATCAGCCATTTCACAGTTGATAAATAGTCGAAAGATATGAAAAGGCAGTTCTCAAATTAGAGCATTCTTTTGCATGACTATAAAGAGCTTTAATTGCTTTGTTGTGAACTGATTCAATCATTCAGGAGAGCAATTTGGACTCTATCCATTACATCTCTTCAGAAATAAAGCAAGTTAAATTCCAGGACTGCTGTCTAAGAATTCATCTACTAGGAACCAAAAAGAGAGTCTATAAACCCATGTGTAAATCCATCACTTGATCTAATAGTTCATTGGTCATCTGTGTGGTACTAATAATTTTTGTCATCATAGGGGCAGTATACTTGTTCTTTTACTTTGTGCTCACATGAGTGTGATGTATAAATTGCATCTACATATATGAATATCCACATCTATTATAGTCCCCTAATAAGTGCTTTATGATTCAAAGTTTAGTCTGTTCATTTCTTTCTAAATTGTAAACTTAAATAAATATAAATGAATTAAGAGAAATTGGAAATCAGGATTGGGTTATCTAAAACTGAAAATGCAGCATAGAATTGGTAGTCAGAATTCTCACTATCTAATTCTGTATAGAAAGCTATGAACTTCCTATTTCTAGGAATTCCTATTTCTATGTACTTCCTATATCTGGTTTGATACCTCATCCTCCTCTTCCCTTAAGATGTTTCTACTGTAAGGATTAAATTGGGGTTTTGACTTGTAAAGGTTAAAATTAATGGTTGGACAATGATTATATGAAATTGTGTGATCGCCAGGATTTATTATATCTTGAGTCAGAAATTTATTTACAAATATTTACAAGTAGAGAGGAAACAATAAAGAAGAAAAATGTGAGAGGGATAGAGAAGTTATCTATCCTATCAGCCTAAATATTTTGCCCCAGATCTGCTTAATCCAGGCAGAGATTAATTGATTAATTAGCTCTCAACCAGGAAGGCTGGTAGTGAGTAACCACATGGCCTCCTCTGAGATGGAAGCTTGTCTCTCCAGAAGCTATGAAAGGGGTCAGCCTTGTACTCACCCAAGGAAATAGTTCAAGAGTCAGAATCCAAATAGAAGCCAAGCTCTGAGCCCATGATTCAAGCCATAGTCTCCAGGAAAGCTCCCTCAAAGATTAAGACTATCTCCAGAAGACAATCTCTTCAGACTTTCTTCTCATAGACAATTTGCCCTAAATGCCAGGAAGGAAATCTCAGGAAACAATCTCTCCAAATGCCAGGAAGGGAATGGATATTTCTTTTATGCTTATTTTTCCATGTCACTTCCTGTCACTCCCCCCTTCTTTACAAAAACCAATGGCAGTCTTTCAATTTGCTCAGCCCTGCCAGGGTGGGGATGTGGCCTTTGGAATTGTCACTTACTCTAGTAAATGACTTGTGAACTCTCACACTTAATTATAAGTAGGGGTTCTTTAAGTTCTTGATTTGATTAGCTAAAAATAGACAAGGGGAGAGTTAATCCTATCTTCATGCTACCTGGTGGGGAAGAACTTGAGTAGAAACTGGTATTATCCTCTTTTTCACTCCTAGATTTATTATCTTTTTGACATATTATCCTAAACCACACCCTCTATGTATACTTCTTCTAACTAAAATGATAATGATAGCAATTTGTAAGAGTTATAGATATCGTCTTTCTTTGTAGGAATATGAACCATTTGACCTTATTGAAGCCGTTAAATTTTGTTCTCTTTCTTATTTACTTTTTCATGCTTCTTTTGAATTTTGCATTTGGGCATCAAATTTTCTGTGTAAGTCTGATCTTTAGTCCAGGAATGCTTGGAAATCTTCTATTTTATTAAATAGCCATACTTTCCCTTGAAAGAATATAGTAAGTTTTGCTAGTTAGATGATTCTTGGTTGTAAACTCAATTCCCTTGCCTTCCAGAATATCATATTCCAAGCCTTCCAGTACTTCAATGTGGAAGCTACCAGATATCTGAATTGTTTCTTTCTATCTGCTTATAATATTTTCTCCTTGACCTGAGAGCTCTTGAACTTGGCCTCAACATTCCTGGGAGTTGTCATTTGGGGATTTAATGCAGAAGGTGATCTATGGATTTCTTCAATCTATATTTTACCCTCTTGTTCAAGAATATATGGGCAGTTTTCTTGGATAATTTTCTGTAGTATGATGCCTAGGCTTTTTTTCTGGTCATGACTTTTGGGTATTCCAATAATTCTTAAATTGTCTCCTCTGGATCTATTTTCCAGGTCAGTTGTTGTTTTTTTTTTCAATGAGTTATTTCAAATTTTCTTCTATTTTTTTCATTCTTTTGATTTGTTTTATTATTTCTTGATGTCTTGTGAAATCATTAGCTTCTATTTTCTCAATTCTAATTTTTAAAGACTGGATTTATTCCATTACCTTTTGAGCCACCTTTTCCATTTGATCCATTCTTCTTTTCAAATCATTCTTTTCTTTATTTGACTTTTTTGCTTCTTTTTCCAATAGACCAATTCTGGCTTTTAGAAAACTATTTTTCTTCATTTGATTCATGTGACTCTTTTTCCTTATGACCTATTTTTCTTTTTAAGCTGTTGTTTTCATTTCCCCATTTTTCTTCAACCTGTATTATTTGATTTTTAAATTCCTTTTTAACTCTTCCAGAGAATGAGCCCAATTCCCAAGTTGTTGGTGGTTTTTTTGAGGTTTTGTTTGAAATTCCTTGGATTATATCATCCTCTGTTGGTTCTGTTCTTTGGTTTTTATCCCCATATAAACTTTCAATCATTATCTTCTATTCCTGTTATTTATTCATTTTCTCTTTTTTTCTTTTTACTCCCTGTAGATTGTAAGCTAGTCCCTCTGCTAGTTAACTAGATAGGTCATTTAAGCTGCTCTGCCCTGGTGCTAAATCTTAAATCCTCTCTCTTCTCTGATGGTATTACTAGATTAGCCTGGTTGAGCTGATCTGTCCTGGGACAACTGTAATCTGCACTGTAGCCAGCAGTGGAGGCTGAAAGCACCCAGCCAGATGGTACTCTGTTCCTCCTTGTCTGCTATTGTCAGAGCTTTGGACCTCAATCGGTGGGTCTGATGCACTCCCTCAAAGTTGCAGCCCCTGCCCCAGGATCCCAAAGTCAGGTTAAGTCTAATTACAGGTCTCAGAGCAGTAGGTGGGGTGGTAGTGACTCAGTCAATGCAGTCTTGTTTACAGTCTTCCCCTTATCCCATGGAAATCAACTCATTCTGCCTACCTTTCAAGTTATGTTCAGTAGGAAAGCCCTGTTTCTCCATCTGGTTGTTGGGTTTGAATTCCTGTCTTTCTGAAAAACTTTTTAAAGATTTGTATGAAAGGATAGTCAGAGAGGTTTTGGCTTTTGCTGCTCCTAAGCTTCCATCTTGACTCCTCCCCCAAAAAACAATCTCTAAGAGAGCTTAAAATGTTGGGTGGATTTCCTAGAAACCTGTGTGAAAGGAAGATGGTACTCCATGCATGACAGTTATTCCATTTTTCCTTTGGTTAGATAACTTGTTCTGATAATTAAGGGGTAGAGAATAAGACAATAATAACACATGTTAAATATTCCCTTCTTGTACTCATTGTCACTGGATCTTGTGGTAGTTCCCTTACCATAGAACTCTCCAGTATCACCTGCCTGCAACTGGAAGTAAAATGGTCTTTTGTCTCTAATGGTCTCATTTTCTCCCATCCTCTAACAACAGAAAAGGCATTGACATTATCTGCCACCATATGGGACTCAGAGTTGTAACATGGAATGGTATATTCTATCTTATATTGAGAGGTATGGCCCAGAGGAAAAAAACAAACTGACTTATGAACTCTAATGAATCAAAATTTTGTTTTAAGTATGAACAGAATTCAGTACCACCACACTTCTGTCTTAGTCACTAGTCACATACTTAAAATTAATTTCTACAAGGTGCTTAATCTTTATTAAATACACATAGGCTCTCTCAATGGGTAGTTTTTTTCAGGTGCTAGTGAGCTAGATGACTTTGCATTCACTCACTCATCAACCAAAACAGCTTATCCCAGAACAAGTTTCAGAAGGGAACTGAGAACCCCTGAGTTGATGATATGTGGGTTAGTTTATGTGAACTGGTGAACTAACTTCCAGAGAAACTCTTTCCCTATCTGGGTAGAGAGCTGATGGCCACCCTCTATCTCAGCCTAGATCACTAATGGTGAGCTTGAAGGGATAATAGATTGTCACAGAGCAGAGATCACTTTAGGAATTGGGATGTAATGGTTGGCTAGGAAATTTGAGGTTACCTAGCTCTTCCCTAGATGATCTCTCTGAACACATCTGCAGAGGGAAACCAGTGTCAGATGCCCCAAGATTTGACTTTACTTGGAGCTAAAGAAAGGTTTCCCTCCTAAAGCTCTTCTCCCAAAAAACCCATTCACCTTCTAAGGTGAATCTTGAACTATCTTGAACTAATGTTTAAGTAGTGGCTTGAGTCTTTAAAATATGTTGTCACAGAGGCAGACACTTTATCTTCAGGACTGACACACAGTCTGCCTTCCAGGGAACAATCCCTCTTGGGCTAAGCTGAAATGTCCAGCCAGTCCACTAAGATCTTGATAAGATGAGAATCAGAATTTTTTATGGACACTAAGGGCAATGAAGTTAATTGAGTACACTTCTGGGAAACAGATGGGATTCAAAATCCAGAGCTCAGGAAAAGCTGTTCATCCTCCAAGGCTCAGAACTGAACTTCTCCGTCCATTGATACCCTTTCCAGAAGTCCCCTCCAACATTTCAACAACCTGTCAATCATGTCTCTTGCAGTGTTCCATTTCTACTCTGTATTAACATCTCCTCTGAACACAAGGAAGTTCCAAAGCTAAGTGTATTGATTCCTCCAAGGGAGAACATATAAACTGGAGACAATTTGTTTAAGGCACTTAATGTTTATTGATTAACTAACTGATCTTCAAATCAGCAACATTTGTAGAGGAAGTTTCTATACCAGAAGTTCCTTACATAAATGAAATTATAGGTCAGGACCCTAAAAGCATTTATACAAATTTGGGGAGATATCATTAGCTGAGTTCTGATCTCAAGTGCCTTAATGTAGTATTTCTCTCTGATATCATATATATATATATGCTAAAGGATTATAGCATAACCTGTTACTAGGGAAACAAGCAGGTCCTTTAGCTTCCACAGATAAGACCAAATGACTCTACAACCAGAGAGCACAAGAAATCCAAGGAGAAACTGGGATTTGTGTGGGAAATAGAAAACAGAAAAATAAGGAAAAAATACATTAAAGTTCAGTGAAAACTAAGGACCAAAAAAGGCAGAAATGCTTCAGGGAAGTAACTAGGAGAATGAAGCTAGGGAATTATCTTGAATTGAGTGTAGAAGCTGCCAAATGAAAAAATATATATCATGACTGAGTTGTCAGGGAAAAAATATTAGTATAGACTAGGAATGGAAGTAAATTAGAAATAAAAACAAAGGATTTATTTCTGATTAAACCAGGCCAAAGGATCTTGGACTGCAAATAGATTAAATTCAAGACAGGATAATAATAATTAAAATAATTAGCACTTATATAGCGCCTACTATATGTGCTAAGCATTGTATATATATTGTCTCATTTGGTTCTCATAAAAAGTTGGGAAGTGGATACTATGATTATCTACATTTTACAGTTGAGGAAACTGAGGCAGAGGTTAAGTGACTTGCCTAAGGTTACATAGCTAGTAAGTGTCTGAGGCTATATTTTAAGTCAGGTCCAATCCACCGAACCACCTCAAAATATAAATGAGTCTAAGGATTGTTTGTTGTTGTTTTAATTGTCCAAGAAGGCAGTTATTAACTTAAACTGAATTAATTCTAGTCAGCAACCTTCATAAGATGGATGGAGAAAGATGTATGCAGTTAGGTTCTGTCTCTGATCAATGTGGGAACAGCATAAGATTAGGGGCTTCTATTCCAGCAAGGCTGTGGAATGCCCAATGCATTCCAGTTTGCAGGGTCTCTGGGAAACCATAGTTTAGGAACTGCCAGACGCGTAACCTGCTCCCCAGCATGAGAAAAACAAACCTTTCCAAATACCATATGTTCTTCCAAGAAATTACTGATGCAGGAGTTCTTTCAGAAGAACATACAGTATTCTATAAAAAGCTGGGTCACACATTGATATGTTGACATGTTAAATTACCACTTACAGAAAACCATGTTCAAAACCACCTAAGTAATCTAAATCCATTGTTTCCATCCTGTTAATCATTGACTTCCATTGTGAGTGATCTAATCCCTCTGCCTGATCCAAACATCTATAAAATAGCTACTTAAAATTAATAAATTTTGTGGCTGATCAGCAAGAGGACTTTTTGTCCATCCATAAGTCTGTCTTTTGACCCTCCTGATCCTAGCCATCTCTCTCACCCCAGTTCATGACCCACAAGTAATCTGTCGAGCAGGACGCTACAGATCTATGTTTGTTATCTTGGTATGGAGGAGCCCGAACCCCACAGAGCATGTGTTGGAGACAGGCTGTGAAGGATTTTAAACGTCAAACAGAGGAGTTTATATTTGATCTTAGGGAGAACAGGGAATCACTATAAAATGGCGATCCTAATACTTGTGCTACCTCGCTCTGGAATCTGTCATGAGAAAAGTATTTTGTATCTAAAAACATGTGCTATCTTCTTAAAGTATTTTTGCAGCTCAGTGGAGTGTCTCCATTAAGACTCATCAATCAACAGCAATCTCCAGTTCACTACCATAAACTAGGAGTTCTTTTTCACAAGACAACTGGTCTGCATTATGATGTTGACTTTCATCTGCTCCTGTCTGTCTCCTAGTTCCCAAGACCTGATATCGCAACCCTTCTATCAACTGTTTTGTCTCAGGTAGGAGGCAAAGTGGGTAGAGGACTGGATTTGGAGTCAGGAAGACTTGAACTTAATACTAGAGAAGTTGCTTAACCCTTGTCTGCCTCAGTTTCCACATCTGTAAAATGGGAGTAATGGTAACTTCCTCCCAGAGTTGTTGTAAGGACAAGATGAAATGATATTTTTAAAGTACTTTGCAAACCTTAAGTCACTAAGTGGCAACTATTGTTCTGTTGTTATTGTTATTAGGAGATGCATCTCTGGAGAGGTTATCTTGTTTCAGCTTTGCTAATGTTTGGGGTTTTTTTTTTCAGCTTCCTGGCTACTTCCCAGCTCTGGATTTTCTTGTTCTGTCTTTAGTCATGGAACCTCCTGTTGACAGTAAGATTCCCATAAGCTCCTGAGAGAGAGTTCTTTTCCCATTATAATTCTCCAGACTGTGGCTCTCTGGCTATTACTCTATCAATTCCTGCTGGACAGCAAGACCAGATTCTCTATGGTTTAAGGTTAAAAATGGTCTTCCTCCTTGAACTTGAGTAAAAGAAAATCTTCAAATGAGGTAGAACAGCCGAATTGGACACCTCAAAAACATTGTTGTAGGGACCCCTATAGAGGTGTGAAATTCAAGATGAATAGATAGCCTTAAAACTCTGGAATGGGGCTGAATCATATGTAAATGTTGAATGAAATGTTCACTAAAATAAACAAAAATGCAATACAGCACAAATACTGTTAACTTGTGATTTTCTAAGTCTATTTGCTGCCCAGAGAGACTAGTTTCTTTTTGAGTTTGGACAACATTTTTTGTTCAGCTTTGTTGTTTTTTTTTTTAAAGACCCTCCTCCAACATGTAAAACCCAGTGGAATTACTTGTTGGGGGGGGGGGGGGAGAACATGATTCATGTAACTATGGAAAAATATTCTTAATTAGACTCAGAAATAAAATAAAATAAAAACCTTGTCCAGCTCATTTTACAGATGAGGAAACTGATGCAAACAGAGTTAAATGACTTGCTCAGGGTACACAGCTAGAAAGTGTCTGAAGCCAAATTTGAACTCAGGAAGATGAGCCTTCCTCATTTCAGGCCTGGCACAGCCTATCCACTAGTATCACCTAGTTGTCCAAAGTCAGGAGTTCTGGGTTTGAATCCCATCCCTGGGGCTTTCTATCTGGGTGACCTTGAGCAGATCACTTAACTTCCCCAGTCTCAGTTTTTTCATCTATAAAATGAAGGGGTTGGGCTCAATGGCCTCTGAGTTCTGTTTCAGCTCTAGATCTATGATCCTATGATATATAGTTCTCTATGCTGTCTAAATGTCAACCTTTATTATTTTCCAAGATGAGGAAACTGAGACTTAGGTTAAGCAGCTTGCCTAAAGGCACATAAGGGGAGAAGGAATAAGCCTTTTTTTAAACCTTGTCTTTGTAGGAAGCACAGTGCCAAGTGCTTTACAATATTATCTCATTTAATTCTGACAATAACCTTTTTATTAATTATCCCATTTTATAGCTGAGATAACTGAGGCAGACAGAAATTAAGTGACTTTCCCTGGGTCATATAGATAATGTCAGGGGTGGGGGTGAGATTTGATCTTAATTCTTCCTGATTCTAGACCCAGCTCACTATCCACTGTGACATCTAGGAACCATATGGTAAGAGTCAGAACTAGAACTCAAACCTACTTCTCTTTTTTTAACTTTTTTTTAAATTACGCATAGAGATGGCTTTTGATAATTTGATCATTTTGTGATTCAGATTCTCTCCTTTCCTCCTTCTCCAAACTCTCCCTCCTCCAGCCCCCAGGCTCCCAGAGGCAGTAAATAGTCTGATATAGCCAACCTAGGTCTCGACTTCTAGACTACTGCTCTTTCACTGGGCCAGAGAGCTAGTTATGTTAATAGCATAATTCTCCATGTGTGCTGCATCCATGCTAGTCACATAGATATCTTCTGGATAACCACTCCAGCCAGAGATATACCTCAGGAGGGGAGCAAAATCTCCCTGGAAGGTCTATATTGAGTTATTCTAGCCCAGTGATGGTGCGCCTATGGCATGGGTGCCAAAGATGGTATGCAGAGCTCTCTCTATGGGCATGTGGTAGCCCTCCCCCCAGAGCATGTTACTAGAAAGGGAGAGGGACTCAGGCAGAGCTTCTCCCCTCCCCCTCTCCACTGTGCTTGACATTTTTTCACATCCCTGCCCCTCTGTCCAGCAGCCAATGGGAGTACACAGGGGGTAAGTTGGGTAGTTCACAGGAGAGAAAGCTAGAGGGAAGCAGAGCACTCGGGCTTCTCCCCTCCCCCTCTCTATACTCATGAGGACATTCCTTACTTCACCTGCCAATCTGCCCAGCAGCCCAATGGGAGCACTTCCTCCCTCCCCATGTGGGGTAAGGGTGGGCAGGGGGTAGGGGGTTGGGCCAAGGTATGCCCAGCACTTTGTGGGGAGGAGGGGCTTGGCACAAGGTCTATGGGGGGGCAGGCATGACACTTAGTCTGGGGGGGGATAGGGGGAGGTGGGGCCTGGCACTCCATCTTTAAAAGGTTTGCCATCACTGTCCTGACTCCTGTATCTTACCTCCTGGGAAATCAGGGCCATGGTCTTTTTTAAAGGAAGTCACTCTTTCCTCAGGGCCATTTTCCACTCTGGTCCTCATTTTATTAATAACATCAATATTTCATCCTCTCAAGCTACTGCTTCTCAGTGTCCGGAAGTGTCTCTTGTATTTGCCTCATGTACAAGCAGCCCAATGCCCAAGAAAGGAGATGGGGAATGTTTGTTCTCAAAGCCAGTCAGGTTCAAGAACTATTAACCCATGCGGTGGGGGGGTGGGGGAGAACTTATATATATATATATATGGGAGATATATAGATAGATCTGATACTGGAAATGAGGAAAGGGAGAATGAAGGAGGGGAATTTTTGAGTGGGAATAAAGGGGGCTTATATTCTGCAGATTCAGAATAAAGTGGGAAAACCAATCATACTCTGAAAGCTGAATGAACAACAAAGCGTGATGGAGGGGGAGAGAGTTATAGGAGGTCTTTTAAGGACAATCTTACATAATGAACCCTAGTGCTGATTAAATGAAGCTTTCAAAATATGTTTGTGCTTCCATCATGTATGAGATTTTTTACTCTGTAGCTAAATCGGGCATTGTTTTGGTGCCACCGGGCTGTAGGGAATATATTGATCCTGTATCTTTAGATCTTAGATTGGTATTAGAGCCACAGAAACCACCCGGGGTTTTGGATCAGCTCATATTTCAAAGTTCTGTAGGTATCTTGGAATATGTATGGGGACTCCCTGAATGACCCTTTCCCAAGTCCATGGGTAAGTTGGAAGTTCTATTCCCTCTCTCAAGTTATATGTAGGAGACCATGCCATGTCCAGAACTAACCTAGAATTTAAAGAAGACTCCCTGAGTCAAATAAGAACTTCAGATCTTTTCGAGAATTGATATAGAGTTTTCAACTGACTCTGGAAATGGAATTAGTCACAGAAAGGTCTGGAATAACTCAAGGCCACCTCAAACCAGAACTTCCTCTTTTGCCTCTGCTCTATATCAGCTGTTCCCTATATTCTCACATCAACACATACCACTACCACCACCCCCATTCCACCCCCCTACTACACACACACACATACACACAGAGCAAGAACTTCCTTAAGAGAAGGGATGGGGGGAGGAGGCGGGAGGAACAATTTGGCCAGAATGTTGAATCTCGTGCCATTTGCCTTGGGGTTGGAGGGCATCCCCTTCTTAGCAAGCCAAGAGTCTGTCAAGAAGCCTGAGAATTATCAGAGACCATACTCAGTTCTAAAAACTAGTTTGCAGAGGCTCCAATTTAATAATGTAGATGGCTCATAAATGAAAAGGGAGCCTTTGGATGAAATGCAATACCATTCCAGAATGTTACTCCATGGGGGAGGTTTTCTTTCCCTAAAAACTTTCCCTCTGAAGCCACTTGGACTGCAGAGCCCATAAAAATGCCTAGTCTCCTGCTGAGTAGCCCAGCAGAGCAGTTAGGGAATGAAGGGCTCAAGCCGACCTTGGCCATCTGGTTTTCCAGGTGTTTGCTTCTTCTCTTCCCTGACATTTGCCCTATGGGAATTCAGACATGTAGGAACAAGGCAGAATTCTTATCCTGGAAGGACTGTAGATGTTGATTCCACACTGGGATTCAGCTGACACAGCTGCCTCCACTTATTTGATTTTTCCTATTACCATGATAGTAGGTGGTACTGTGAGTAAGAAGAGAGAAACTGTAGACTTCTGGGTACAGAAGACTTTCAGAACTAAGTTTTCCTTCGTAGAGTCCAAGAAGCAATGCATAGTCTGCTAGTTTATTGTTCTCTTTCCCCCTTAACTTTAGTTTGACTCAGAGATAAGCCTGAGGAATCTAGTTGGACAAGACTATTTTCCACAAACTACTGGGGCCAAAATCAAGGACACTCTTTTGATTTCTATTGCCTCCATGTCTTCAGATGGAGGGGGGCACAGTGGTAACAGCCATTTATGGAGCAGGCTCCCACTGGAAGGAGGAAGAAAACATATGAAGAGACTCCTCTCCTTCCATCTACCACATGGACTACTCTTAAGAAACCCCTTTTTTCCCTGTTCTTTAAGGTCACCTACCTAAGTAGCAGACTCAAGGGGATCCTTTATTCAGAAATGTCCAAATTGGGCCTTCATGCCACCAGCAAAATTCTAGAGTTTTTCCCAAGAACCAGATTGAAATGTAATTGGGAAATGTTTAACAAAATAAATAAAAACACAATAGAACAAAATACATCCCAGAGAGATCTGTTTCTATTTGAGTTTTGCCCTTAGAGAAATTGCATATGGTTCTCTTTTAACATGCAGAATAGTACTCCTCATGTGCAATCACACAAAAATGAGTTTAGAGGGAATTAAAGAGGTTTGTAGTCCCTGTATTGTAGGCAATACAGGCTGATCCCATCTTACCTATATTTATTTAGCATTAATGAATAAATGAAAGGTTATATAGCTTAGAGGATACATTTCTGCCCTTGGTGTCAGGAAGATGTAGGTTCAATGCCTGCCTCTGATCTGTAAGGATTGTGTGATCCTGGGCAAATCACTTTACCACTTAGTGCTCAATACAAGTCTCTTAGACTTTGAATTGCAGAGCCACCATCAACCTGCATTGGTAGAAGGATTGTTTTTTTCATTATGTCAACTTGGAAAAACACAGAACCACTAAAAATAGTCTTAAAAACCAGTGACATGATGGAATGATATCCTGACTTGGTTAAGTATTGAATATAAGTGAAGCAGAATTATGCAAATCCATCAGTCTCATTTTCTCTTCCAGAATCATTGAAGTCTAGGCAAGACACAAGTCAAGACACCTGGTCATGGTGTGGGACACAGTGGATGACCTTAGGTATTCAATATCCAACCAAGCTCTAAATACTCTACAGCAACAGCTTTGGCCATCTTCATGGGTCATTGGAAAAAACTGTTCTCACCCACACATGAGAACATGCTTGGGATAGCCATCCCACCTGAACCACTGAGGCTTGCCAGTTATCTTCAACCTGGTTTAGTCCATCTGCTGAGTCCATTTTACTATGCTGTGGCCACTGGGCATGCTACAACCTCTTGGAGTTGGGTGCCAAATGGTCACCAAAGGTGGATGACCAGCCCTGAAAAGGACTTGTCAAGCTCTTATACCAGAGGTGCTAATCCTCCCTGAGTACCCCATGTATCCCAATCTATATCCAATGTAGACGACAACACATAAACAAATATATACAAAGCAAGCTGGATACAAGATAAATAGGAAAAGATTAGGAGAGGGAAAGCTCTAGAATTAAGCAGAATCATTGGGTAAGGTTTCCTGTAAAAGAGGAGATGTTATTTGGGACTTATAGGAAGCCAGGGAAGTCAATAGGCTTCAGTACAAAGCAGTCATGAAGAACTGGAGGGTCTCTGAGATGATCAGAATAGCTAGAGGAGCTCTGCTCAGCTGAATCAACTCAAGTTCTCAAAACGTTGTACACAGAGACTGATACCCTGTGGTACAATTGAAAGTAATGGACTTTTCTATTAGCAGCAATGCAATGATATAGGACAATTCTGAGGGACTTGTGAGAAAGAACGCTATCCACATCCAGAGAAAGGAATGTGGGAGTAGAAACACAGAAGAAAAACAACTGCTTGATCACATGGTTTGATGGAGATATGATTGGGGATTTAGACTCTAAATGATCACCCTGGTGCAAATATCAATAATATGGAAATAGGTCTTGATCAATGACACATGTAAAACCCAGTGGAATTGAGTGTTGGCTATGGGAGGGGAATGGGAGGAAGGAGGGAAAGAACATGAATCATGTAACCATGGAAAAATATTCTAAATTAATTAAATAAATAAATAAATTCAAAAGAAAAAAAGAAGTTCTCAATACCTATGATTTCTGAATATAATTCTCATGCTGTGGCTAACTCAATTTGCTTTGGCTAACTGTCAAATGTCCTACAGGTGTCTAATTTTGTTCCATAATGAACATAAATTACCATGTGACTGGCCAGAGTCACATCTAGCCCCACAGATGCCAAATTCATCAAGGTTATTGGGATTCTTTTAATTCCATTCCAAATGATCCATGCCTAGTGGGGTGGAGGAAGTTTGATGTAATCTGCCTTTCAGGGATGAGATAAAGGCCCAGATCTGGAGTGAGAAGAGCTAGAGAAATAGGTATTCTTGCCCCATCCCAGAAGCAGCACCTTTGGTACATGCTTGAAGTAGGCAGGTGGTGTAGTAGGTAGAGTCCTGGACCTGGAATCAGCAGCACCAAAGTTTAAATATTGCCTCAGACACCAATTGGCTGTGTGACCTTGTGCAAATCATCTTGCTCTTGGGCAAAATGAGGATAATAAAAGCCCTTAGCTCAACGGGATTGCTATGAGACTCAAATAAGACATAAATGATAACTGCCTAGCAAATTTTAAAGTGTCATATAGCTGATAGCTATTATTATTGAAGCCAGGTCATATCAGTGGTCTGATTATAGCTGCTGAGTATCCCATTGGTTCCCAACTACCTTAGAATAGAGCAGACTGACACCTGCTGGACATCTTAGTTTAAAATGCAATGGAGTAATTATGGAGCCACTAATATTATGAAGTGAGTGCCTATTCCTTGAGGGCTTTATTAAACCACAGTGGATTTCCCTCCAGTGCAAGTAGATTTAATGGGCTCCATTCTAATTAGGCAATAACATGTATTGCTTGTACTTAGTGTTTAATATGGGCAAATAATCACTAAAAAGGTGACTAAATATAGCTGATGACAAAATACTTCATAGATGCTAGAGGGGAACTTTCAAAGATTCTGAATATTCCTTGTGAGGATCTGGTACAGCATCACAAATGAGAAGAACATATTCAGCAGCTCAAAAAAATTACAGTGTCTTTTCTGGGAAATGACATATCAGGACAATGGGTTTCAGAAGGGTCTGAAAGAAACAGAAGGCAGAGGGAAGCCAGCAGGTGGGATGGCCATTTTCCAGCAGGTTTTGTTCTGGTCAATCACTGGATCTTTTCATTCCTAAAAGCACCTTCTGTCCCCATAACACTTTGATGGAAATTTAACGTTACTTTCTCTCTAAAACATATTCATTCCCCTATGCCACTCCAAAGACACACCATGCCTGGAAAATGTAAATTCCCCTTTTCTTTCCATCTATTCATAAATTCAGGATGTAATGGAGGGTGGTTTGGGGATGGGATTAGATGTTGAATTATAGGCCAGTATCAGAAGGATCACTGTTTTAGGAAGGCCAACTGACAGGCTAACAGGACCAATCCAGGCAGAGCCTGTCCTGAGGTAACAAACACAGACCTATATAACAGGGACAGATGTTGGATTTATTAAACTAGGGAAGGTGAAAAGGGGATTTGGATAAATCTAATAAGCTAATGTCTATCCGGGTCCAGCCAGATACAACTGTGGGGTCCGTGAAGCAGCCACCTAAAAGACCATAGGGGGAGAGAGGGGAGACCAAGCACGCAAGAAAGACAGAGTCAGTCTAATGGTGTCAAGGCTCGTTTATTGCAGGCGCAGGGTAAGAATATATATGCATTAGGTGGGGGGAGGCAGTTGGGGAAAGAATGAGAAAGGAATGTAAAGAATGTTTATGGTTTGTGGCCATTAGTTTAACGATGCCAATTTCTAGGTGGTAACTTGTTTGTTCAGATTCTCAGAAACCCTTATCTTGTTCCTGGTCATAAGTTTTCTCCAGATATGGTCTCTAACAAATGTCAACCACCGAAACCCCCCCAGATCTAAATGTCCTGTCACCAGGAGTCTTCATAGATTTAAACTACATTGACCCTTACCCATATGTCTAAAGACCCCAAACCCCAATATCAATAAACCTACACTAACCCCAAAAACCCCCTTTTGATGGTAATAGAGGTAGTGGGTTTTGGCAGTTTGGCAGGACAGGGCTCAGGGAGAGGTCCTGGATCCAAATGGACCCCCAGACCTAATCTTACAGACAGATGGCCCTGACTGGTTCAGGATCATACCAGGAAGCTCAGTAGATGACAACAAGCCAGAAGGTAAGCAGGTAGGATGGGAAAGACAAGGTAGAAACAACCTCTGAGGGAAAGTAGCCAGTCCCTTCTGGTCAAACCAGAGAGAGACCCAGCTCCAACCCCAGGTAACTGTCTCACACTTCACACCCCCCCCCCAATTCTAGAATCTTTTCTCTGCATCTGCATTTCCCTGCCCACCCGCCTCATTTGCTCAAAAACTTTCTTACAACAAGAGGTTCCTTTTAAACTCTCCTCTCTAAGGTAAAGACAGAGCTTGGAGGACAGAAATCTGTTCTCTTCCTAAAATGAGTCATAAGTTTAAGAAATGGGAGTGAGCTTAGAGGTCATCTCATCCAAAATTCTTCTTTTTACAGGTGTAGAAATAAAGACCCAGACTGAGAATTGAATAGTGAGGGAGGGGCAGGTGAGCAAATATTGACTAAGGCAATATGAAATGAGAGAAACAATGCAAGATTGACCAGGACATCAGTGCTCTGAAACTGGTTCCACTACTAACTTGCTATGTAACCTTAGGCAAGTCTTCATTTCTCTATGCTTTATTAAATGAGAAAGTTGGACTAGATGATCTCAGTTCTCTCCCACACTGTTAAGTTCTATGATTTTAAACATTTAGTTCTTCCTCTTTCTTTTCACATTCCCCTCACTTCCAAGAACAAACAGAAGAAATCAGGAACTAAAGAACATTGTAAAATATTTTCCTCTCATTCTTAAATAGTAGAATAAAATAAAAACTTTTGAAACAAGGACAAAAACCATCTTCCCCTTCATTCTGTCCCACCTGACATCAAATCATTTTTAGTGGAGTGATCAGCTTGCAATCTGTTCCCCCCATTTTGAGTCTCAAGAGCGCCCAGGTCAGGAACATGCTTATAATTTGCTTCTGGGACATATAAGTGAGTCATCAGATCTTTCTAGATTTCAGACAAGTTTCCTCATCTATAAAATGAGGAAATGAGCTTTATGGTTTCTAAGATACAATTCAAAAATCCTGTGGGATGTGGGGTCAAAGGGAAGGGGGAATAATAAGGATACCACCATAGCAATGTAGACTGATGTACCCCATCTTGCTATAGGGTTCTAGAACTGGAGGAGTCTTGGGAGGAAGAAAGTGAGATATGTAGTGAAGCAAGGAGCCTGGTAAAATGAAGGCCAGGGAGTAGAGAGTGAAGGAAAGTATGTCTGGAACCTGCCTGAAATTCCAGATCAGGTTAGAATCCAATAAATCAAGACAGTGGAGACTCAGGGTAGAAATTCTGAATGAAAAGTTTAAAATCTCCAAATCTCGTTTCTGATGTGTGTTTTTTTTTATCATTGCTGACAATATGCTCTGTCCTATTTGCACCCACTTTGCATCATCCTTTAGGTATCATCTACAATACAAATCTTCTGAGGTCACAGTGTTACGTGTTTCGGGGGTGGGATGGTGAGGAAGGATGTTCCATGTGTGATGTTAAAGGATTTGGCATCTGCAGTGAGTGCTTTCCTATTTCCCTCTCCAGCTCATTTTACAGGTGAAGAAACTGAGGCAAACAAAATTAAATTATTTGCTCTGGGTCATCCAACTAGTAAGTGTCTGAGGTCAGATTTGAATTCAGGAAGATGAGTCTTCCTGACTCCAGGTCTGACACTCTATCCACTGCACCTAGCTGCTTTGGTGCTGCTTTGGTAATTACTGAAAGCACTATATAGTTTCCCCAAATGCAATTAGCTATAGAGGTAGATCTCAAAGGGACCAGTTCCCAAATTTTATAGATGAATAAACCCATCTATAAAGACCAAAGAGGGAAATTGAGTTGCCCACAGTCATACAAAGAGTAAGCAGAAATCCAGGATTCAAATCCATGTCCTGTGATTTTGAATTCATTTTTCTCCTCTCTATTACCTGTATTACCCTGAGCCCAGCTGTAACTGGGGAAAAAGCAAAGGGCTGAGTTTCAAGAGAGTGCCTCTGACACTCACTAGTTATGTGATTCTTAGACCCCTTTGAAGCCTCAGACACCTGACCTGTAAAATGGGATAAAACACTTTTGCCATCTACCTCACAAAATTATTGAGGAAAGTACATTATAAATCTATCTTTTGGTTGCTTCTGTATCCACTGGGGAGGCTTCATGGCATTCCAGGACTCAATGTGCCAATAACACAATGTCATCTAAAAACAGATTCATAGGGAGATAGGACATCCTTTTTCCAACTGGATCTACAAGATCTTTAAACAGGAGTGTGCTGCTAAATTTTTAACATCCAATTTTCCAGAAAAAAATGTACTCATGACCCACTTTTAAGTACAATCTGCATTATAAATATTTTCCCATCACTTTCTTAAGTCTAGCCAATTAACTAAACAATAAATCAAGTCCTGATTAAAAGCATTTGCGAAATTCTGAGGTACAAAAGCTCACAATCAAAATTTAACACTCTGCTCTCCCAGTATATTTCAAACTGGCTCCAGTACACTCCTGCCTTTAGTGATCATATATCTCCTTGCTTTATGGCATGTTAATTATTGATACTGAAGGTGTCTATGAACAAGGATCTCAATGGAACTCCCAGAACTAATGAAAGAACTCTTTCATGGGTCATAATAAGCTGGGGCCCATCAGACCACGATGCCTTGACAGAGTCACGCGTGGTAGCTGGGGAGACCACAGAGTGATCCTTGGCGAGATGTCACTGCCCACTCTATCCCCTTTACATGACCTCTTTCATCGATGCCCATTACTCATTTTTCTTTGTGGAAATTCATTGCTTCTCTCTCCCCCTGCGGTATTACTGCACCCTAGTGACAAGAAAAGTTCCAAACCCACTCAAGCTTATGCATTGATTGTAAAAAGTGTTTTCCCCAAGCCTTATAGAAATTCTTGCTATGTATTTGAACAAATTGTTTTAATCTCTCCATTCCTGCTACCATTGTATTTGTTGTTAAATAACCACCCTTTATTATGCTTCCTGTTAATATGACTATTGACTGGTATGATGGTCCAGGCATTTATGCCCTACAATTAATTTACAACAGTATAAACCATCCAGGGGTGTATGGGGTGCTCACGGAGGGGTAGTATCTCTGGTATGGAGGGCTTGTTGTGCCCTCCTAGGGCGGCTCTCCAACCCCTGACCCCCACCTGACACCCAGCTCTCGCTTGTGGCTCCCAGTAGCTGCTAGCATGTGGCAGTGGCCACACCCTGGGCAACGACCTGCTAAACCTTGTGAGGGTAGCCATTGGGTTGTAGACCCCTGGTGAACTAAGGCTTTGCTCATCCAGCATGTGAAGACTGCTTCAGCTGAACAGATGGAAGAAACCAATAAGAAGTTTCAACGGCTGAGAGGGCGATGCAGCAAAGCACTGTGGAGTGCTCAGGGCATGTTGGAGCACAAAAGACAACACGGCAATCCAATGCAGCTGAGGAAGTCTCCAGGTGTAACAACTTTTCTTGCCAATGGACCCAGGCTTCCAACGCCAAGAGAGTGGGACTGTCTCTGTGCATCAACTTTTCCACTTAAATCTCCTTCACCCACAAGTATCTTTGTGCACACTCATCTATCCTAACCCCATCCACCCTCTTCAAGACCTGCAGCGATGGGGGAGTGGCAACGCAACAGGTGGAGGTGACCACTGGCAGTTGTAGTCATGATCCTGCACGTAGGCGGCCCACGGACCAGTGGTTGCTCGGCCCTGTGGGCAGCAGGAATGTTCGGCAGCATCCTGGGTGACTGAGCAGCCCTCTCTAGGACAGCACTGCTCACCCTAATCAAGGGAGGGAACTAGAAAAGGTGTCCCAAACATTGCCTGCCCTACAAACACCCGGTCAGCACACCGCGGCTGGCGGGTCATCCCTTTAAGTGGTCGAAATCAAAGAAAAAATACAAAGAAACTCCTACAAGGAGCATGGAACATCAGGACATTACTTGATAGAGAGAATACCCAAAGACCTGAGAGAAGAACAGCTCTAATCGGTAAAGAACTGGGGCGATATAACATCGACATCGCAGCCTTAAGTGAAACATGCTTACCAGAAGAGGGATCACTCAGCGAACCCACCACTGGATACACCTTCTTCTGGAAAGGTAGAGCCTCAAATGAAGACAGAATCCACAGTGTTGGCCTGGCTCTCAAGACCAGTTTGCTCAAACAGCTGCCAGACTTGCCTGTGGGCATCAGCGAGAGGCTCATGAAGATCCGTTTGCCTCTCAGCAAAGACGGTACACCACAATCATCAGCGCATATGCCCCTACACTGACCAGCACAGAGGAGACCATCAAGCAGTTCTAGTCTGACCTGAGTGCTGTCCTGCACTCAGTGCCCACAAATGACAAGCTGATACTACTGGGAGACTTCAACGCCTGCGTTGGCCAGGACCATGAAAGATGGAAAGGACTGCTCGGCAAACACGGCGTGAGCAAAATGAACAACAGCCTACTGCTACTCAGCAAATGCTCAGAGTTTGAACTCACTATCACGAACACTGTGTTCAGAATGGCGAACAAATATAAAACAATGTGGATACACCCACAATCAAAACAGTGGCATCTCATTGACTACATCATTGTACGCCGGCAAGACATCCAGGATGTACAGATCACCAGAGCCATGAGAGGAGCTGAATGCTGGACAGACCACCAATTGGTTAGAGCAACTCTTCAAATGCACATTGCGCCTCGCCATCCAAAACGCACCCAGACAGTTCGCGTATTTTACAATGTGAGTTGTCTAAGAGATCCATCTTATTTGCAAATATTCCAGTCCTGTCTGGATGACAAGCTGTCTGCCAAGGGACCACTCACTGGAAGCTCAACCGAGAAATGGAACCAGTTCAGAGACTCAGTGAAGGAAACATCAAAGGCAGCCCTAGGCCCCAAACAACACAACCACCAGGACTGGTTCGAGAAGAACAACACTGATATTGAAGACTTATTGAGGAAAAAGAACAAAGCCTTTATGGAGTGGCAAAATAACACAAACTCTGCTCCCAGAAAGGACAGATTCAAGTCTCTGTAAGCCATGGCACAGTGTGAGATCAGGAAGATGCAAGACCGACGGTGGGAAAAAAAGGCAGAAGAAATCCAGCACTTTGCTGATACAAAAAACTACAAACAATTTTTCAGTGCCCTCAAGACTGTCTATGGGCCATTAAAACCCACCACCACTCCCTTGCTATCCTCTGACGGTGACACTCTCATAAAAGATAAAAAAGGCATCAGCATCAGGTGGAAATAACACTTCAGTCAGCTTCTCAACCGACCCTCTTCAGTCGACCAAAGTGCCCTTGACCAGATCCCCCCAAATCGCTCCATTGAACAACTTGACATCCCTCCTTCAATAGAGGAAGCCCAAAAGCCATTAAACAAATGAGTGCAGGCAAGGCACCTGGTAAAGACGGGATCCCAACCGAGGTGTACAAGGCCTTAAATGGAAAGGCACTCCAGGCATTCCACATAGTGCTGACCAGCATATGGGAAGAGGAAGACATGCCCCCAGAACTCAGAGATGCCTCCATCATAGCCCTATACAAGAACAAAGGTGCACAACCAGCCTGTGACAAATACAGAGGCATCTCACTAATCTCCACTGCTGGAAAGATCCTCGCCTGTGTTATACTCAACAGACTCCTGTCATCTGTTTCAGAGCAGAACCTGCCTGAATCACAATGTGGCTTCCGACCAGATCGTAGCACCATCGACATGGTCTTCACGGTGAGGCAAATGCAGGAAAAATGCCTTGAGCAGAACCTGAGTCTCTACATTGTCTTCATAGACCTGACAAAGGTATTCGACACAGTGAACAGGGGACGCATTGTGGGTGATCCTTAGCAAGCTCGGTTGCCCAGCAAAATTCATCAAACTGATCCAGCTCTTTCATGTCGACATGACAGGGGAAGTCCTATGTGGTGGAGATACCTTGGGTTCACTATTCTGCAAGTAGAAATCAAACTGAAATCTCTTCAGTTCAAAAATTTTTTAAAAGGGGGATATGCTGGGGGCCATCAGACCATGACACCTTGACAGAGTCACGTGTGGTAGCTGGGGAGACCACAGAGTGGTCCTTGGCGAGATATGACTGCCCACGCTATCCCCTTTACATGACCTCTTTCATCAATGCCCATTACCTATGAATTGACATGATTATTATTCCCACTAGTCTCAAAAGAAATAATGCAAGAGCAAAACACAAGTACCCTTATCCCCCAAAACATCACCAAAAGATCAGACCCTTAAACCCAATTCCAAAAAGACTGTCATGGCTTAACTTTTACTTAGGTACATAATCCCCAGCAAAACTACACCTGCAGGCCAAGCCCAAAACTTTCTCATGAAGTCAGCACACAAATCAATCACAGAGGCTCATACAATATGTACAGGTACAGTACAGGTACACTAAGCTTCAATATGCCTCAGTGACTTAATTACACACCAATACTCAGAAACTCCATAGTAAGCCACCTGTGACAAAGTCATTTATCTTGTATGCTGTCTGTAAACACAATACAAAATATAGATAATGTTAATTAAGTGATTTGTTAGAAGTTAATGTATCACTTTTTCAATTATCTCTCTTTGAACATGTGCGTTAGGTAATGCAATCTTCATGCCAAGAAAATGGGTATAAAAATAAAAATCAAGCCTGGGAATGGCAGAGCAGCAGACAGATGCAAAGCAGTCCCATGGCTGTAATGATTAAGCTGTCTTCCATTTGTTATTCATTTTGATGGACCATTCACCACCTGTCAGGAACCTTGGAGTCGCGAGTGAGGCTGGACTGTGACCATGGCAATAATATAATATTAATTTATTTATGGAAGATATTTTGTTGCAAAAGAGCTAAAAACTCTTCATTTTGCCCCATTAAGTCTTTTCACAATCAATAAATAATAAATGATAAAGTATTATATTGTCTAAATCTCAATCAACCATGGGACTATGAAGGAGTAATCAGTTGTAGAAAATTGCCTGAAAAAGTAGGGTTGTTCCCTTTTCATGTTGTCATATTATCAAGTACCTCAATGTGTGCAAAGATATTCTCATAAAAATTTTGTAGAGATTAGAAAGCACACTCATAGATCTGTTCATTGCTGACATCACTATCATCAAAAAACATTTATGAAACAAATCATTCCCCAACAAGTAAATAATCAAACAATATGAGCAGAAGGTTGTCAAAGAAAAAAATCAAAGCTATCACTAACCATATGAAAAATGTCCCAAACATCAATAATTAGAGTAATGCAAATTAAAATAGTTCCGAGGTCCCACCTCATACTCATTGGACAAACAAGAATAACCCAAAAAATAACAGTTGTTGGTGATGCTGTGGAAAGGAAGGAACACTAAGGCATTGTTAATGGAGTTTTTAATTCTTCCCATAATTTTAAGAATCATGAGCTATGTCCCGAAAAGTCACTAAACTACATATGGCCTTTAACTCAGTAGTTACTACTAGACCTATATTCACCCAAAACCCAAAGATAGAGGAAAAAAATGAAAGAATACATACAAGAACTCTTATAGCAGTTCTTTTTGTTGTGGCAAAGAACTGGCAACAAAGAGTTGTTGTTGTAGTAGTCTCTCGGTAACTGAGGATGACGATTGTCTTTGTGAATTTTTGTGCACAAAGACACCTGTACATGAAGATTTAAGTGGAAAAGTCGATGCACAGAGACAGTCCCACTCTCTCGGCGTTGGAAGCCTGGGTCCAATGGCACGAAAAGTCATTACACCTGGAGACTTCCTCAGTTGCATTGGATGGTCATATTGTCCTTTGGGCTCCAACATGCCCTGAGCACTCCACAGTGCTTTGCTGCATCACCCTCTCACCGGTTGAACCTTCTTATTGGTTTCTTCCGCCTGTTTGGCTGAAGCAGTCTTCACATGCTGGGTGAGCAAAGCCCTGGTTCACCAGGGGTCGACGACCCGATGGCTACCCTCACAAGGTTTAGCCGGCCTGTCGAAGCCGTTGCCCGGGGTGTAGCCGCTGCCGCATGCTAGCAGCTACTGGGAGCCACAAGTGAGAGCTGGATATCAGCTGAGGGTCAGAGGCTGGAGAGCTGCCCTAGGAGGGCACGACAAGCCCTCCATACCAAAGATATTACTCCTCCCTGAGCACTCCATACATCCCACAACAAAGAGTGCCATCATTAAATTATGGTATGGGAATGAGACATAATATTGTACTCTAATAATGATAAAAATGATAGTTTCAGAGAAACCTGAGAAGACTCCTAGGAACTAATTCAGAATGAAGTAAACAGAATCAGGAAAATAATTCTCATACTAACAACAGCACGATAATTTCAAAAGATGTAAACCCTCTGATAAATAACACCCTCTGACCAACTAACATTCTTTTTGCTAGTATAATATTTAAGATTTTTGCATCTATGTTCATTAAGGAGATTGGTCTGTAGTTTTCTTTCTTCATTTTTAACCTGACTGGCTTTGGAATCAGTGCCATGTTTGTGTCATAAAAGGAATTTGTTAGAACTCCCTCTTTACTTATTATGTCAAATAGTTTGTGTAGTATTGGGATTAGCTGTTCTTTGAATGTTTGATAGAATTCACCTGTGAATCCATCAGGCCCTGGGGATTTTTTCTTAGGGAGTTCTTTGATGTCTTGTTCAATTTCTTTTTTTGATATGGGATTATTTAAGAATTCTATTTATCTTTCTGTTAACCTAGGCAGTTTATATTTTTGTAAATATTCATCCATATCACCTAGATTGCCATATTTATTACCATATAATTGGGCAAAATAGTTTTTAATGATTGCCTTAATTTCCTCTTAATTGGAGGTAAGGGTCTTCCTTTTCATCTATGATACTGTTAATTTGATTTTCTTCTTTCCTTTTTTTAATTTGATTGACCAGTACTTTGTCTATTTTGTTTGTTTTTTCAAAATACCAGCTTCTAGTCTTATTTATTAATTCAATAGTTCTTTCACTTTTGATTTTATTAATTTCTCCCTTAATTTTTAGGATCTCTTAGTTTTCTTGTAGGAATTTTTAATTTGTTCACTTTCAAGTTTTTTTATTTGCATTTCCAATTCATTGATTTCTGCCCTCCCTAATTTCTTAATATATGAACTGAAGGATATAAAATTTCCCCTGAATACTGCTTTGGCTGCATTCCATAGATTTTGAAAGAATGTCTCACCATTGTCATTTTCTTCAATGAAATTATTAATTGTTTCTATGATTTGTTCTCTAACTAACTGATTTGGGATAATCATATTATTTAATTTCCAATTAATTTTTATTTGGCTCTCCATGTACCCACTGATCATTGTTTTTATTATATTATGATCTGAAAAGGTTGTATTTATTATTTCCCCTTTTCTGCATTTATTTGCCATGTTTTTATGACCTAGTACATGGTCAATCTTTGTGAATGTACCAGGTGCCGCTGAAAAGAAAGTATATTCCTTTTTGTCCCTATTTATTTTTCTCCATATATCTATTAACTCTAATTTTTCTAAGATTTCATTCACATATTTTACCTCTTTCTTATTTATTTTTTGATTTGATTTATCTAAATCTCATAGTGGTAGGTTCAGGTCTCCCACTAGTATACTTTTGCTATCTATTTCCTCCTTCAATTCCACTAGTTTCTCCTTTAGAAATTTGGATGCTGTACCATTTGGTGCATGCATGTTGATTACTGATATTTCCTCATTATTTATATTCCCTTTTATCAGGATGTTTTTACCTTCCCTATCCCTTTTAATCAGATCTATTTTTACTTTGGCTTTGTCAGATATCATAATACCAACTTCTGCCTTCTTTCTCTCAGTTGAGGCCCAATAGGTTTTGTTCCAACCTTTAATTCTAACCTTTTGAGTATCTACTTGCCTCAGGTGTGTTTCTTGTAGACAACATATGGTAGGATTTTGGATTCTAATCAACTCTCCTATTTGTTTTTGTTTTATGGGTGAGTTCATCCCATTCACATTCAAAGTTATGATTGTCACTTGTGTATTCCCTAGCATTTTGATATCCTCTCCTAGTTCATTCCTTTCTTCTTTTGTTATATCCTTTTAAACCAGTGGTTTACTTTTAATCAGTCTCCCTAATCCCCTCCCTTAATATGCTTCCCTTTCTTCCCCCTCCCTTTTTGTTCCCTTCTTGTTTTTTGTGGTCTGTTAAGCTCCCTCCCTACTCTCCTTTCCTCCCTTTTCGTACTCCCTGCCCCTCTACCCCCCTTAGTTTTCCCTTCTCACTTACCCTGTAGGATAAGATAGAACTCAAGACCCCAATGGATCTGGATGCTCTTCCCTCTCAGAATTTATTTCACTGAGAGTAAGGTTTAAGTATATACCTATTAGCACTCTCTTCCTCTCCTTCTTATAGGAGTATTCTTCCCATACCCTTCCCATGTGTATCTTTGTGTAATAAAGATTATCTTATTTATTTTATTTCTTCAAGTATCTCTTGGTGCCATCTTTGATTCCCCCCTCCCTTTTTCCTTTTTTTGCATATTGTCTTATAGCCTTTAATGCCCCAATCTCTTCTTGTGAATGATTCTTCTAAATACTATAATAATGAATACAATTTTTGAGAGTTACAAATAACATTTCCCCCATATATTGATGTGTGTATATATAAATATATATATATATATTTACATATATATATATAATTTGATCTAATTGTAGCCCTTAAAGAAGAGAGTTTGAATTTTAAAAAAAATTCCCCTCTCTTTCTTATTTACCTTTTCATGTTTCTCTTGATCTTTGTGTTTGGATATCAAACTTTCCACTTACATCTGGTCTTTTCTTTATAAATACTTGGAAATCTTCTATTTTGTTGAATGCCCATACGTTTCCCAGTAAGTATATAGTCAGTTTTGATGGATAGATGATCCTTGGTTGAAGACCCAATTCTCTGGACTTTCTGAATATCATGTTCCAGGACTTGCGGTCCTTTAGTGTGGAAGCTGCCAGGTCTTATGTGATCCTAGTTGGTGTTCCTTGGAATCTCTATTGTCTCTTTTTGGCTTCTTATAGAATTTTCTCCTTAGCTTGAAAGCTCTGGAATTTGGCAATTACATTCTTGGGAGTTGTCTTTTTGAGGATTTAGTGTAGAGGGTATTCTCAACTCTTTCAATGTCTATTTTTCCCCCTTGTTCAAGAACATCAGGGCAGTTTTCCTGGATGATTTCTTGTAGTATGATGTCAATATTTCTGTTTATTTCTGGCTTTTCAGGTAGACCAATGGTTCTCAAATTGTCTCATCATGGCATGTTTTCATGATATATCACCTTGTCAGTGAAATTTTTTATGTTTTCTTCTATTTTGTCAGTCTTTTGACTTTGTTTTATTAATTCTTTCTGTTTTACAAGATCATTGTCTTCAAGTTGCCTAATTCTGGTCTTTAAGGACTGATTTTCAGCTATAATCTTTTGATTTTCCTTTGTGATTTGGTCTATTACAGCAGTTTACCAGCAACCACTGCATGAACAACTAAAAGAATTATGATCTTTGAGGAGGAGAAACAAGTCATAGGGAGAGTTTAATGAACAGAGATAGACACCAGATCGTATCTTGTTATGGAAGGATGTGGCTTCCCTTTTAACTTCCTTTGTAGGGCACACAATGCAGGAAGATAAAAATTAACCAGAATGCATGAATAAGGAATCAGGAGTGAGGTGAGAAGGAAGAAAGAGAATAAAGAGAGAAGATCTTTATAGGCACGCTGGATCTCCATAACCTGAGAGATCCATGTGGCCAGCAGGCAGGTTAGAGCGAGAGAGAGAAAGAGGAAAAGAAGGAGGGTCGCGTCCTTCCTGTCTTTATTGAGGTAATGATGTCAGAAGTAGGTAAAGCATATAGTGGATTTACATTGGCTAGACAAATCCATAAATACAAGCTAGAGGTGTGGTAAGTACAGCCCACTCTTTTCAAACTCCCAGAACAAAGACCACATGGCCTGCTCATAAATCATGCATTGGAATGTTGTCAGACTAGTCCAGACTAGCCTTTTGTGGCTCAGGTCAGAGATTGATCCTGGAATCCTACATCTATCCTGCTTTTCGTGACTTCCAGCTGTTTCTCCAATTGAGAGTTCTTGTCCTTTAAACTGTTATTTTCTCTTTGAACTATTTCCCACTTTTCTTGCCAGAAGGTTTCCATCTTTTTGATAAGCTCTAATTTAAATTCTTCAAGAGCTTGTGGACAATTTCCATTTTGGGGGGAAGGTTTTGGTTCATTTTTTTGTATTTCCTCTTCTATTTCTTCTGTCCAGGGTTAAACCCTTCTTCTTGTTTTTCTTAGTGTTGGGAAGTTGTTCATAGTCAATGTTTGCCATTACTGTGGTGGTTTTTCCTTCCCTTTCCAGTTAGAAATCTGAGTGAGATGGGCAGACTCTCTGTGTATGGAGCTAAGGAGCAAAGATTTTGACTGAGGCCAGCTCTTGAGTTTCTGCAGCGTCCACATTTGCTGCCCCTCTCTGTGCTCTGTGTTATCTCCCTGCCGGTGCCCACGGCCTGTGCTCCTCAGCCTGCTGGGGCCTCAGGTTTAGCTGCTCTCAGGGGTAGGTCTTCAGTGGTCTCAGTCAGCTACCAAGGATGTAGAGATGCCCCTCAATCACTCACCGATTCTAGCGTGCACTGGCTCTGACTCTGGCTCCATAGGTGGGGTGGGGAAGGCTGGATCAGCTCACATTTTGGTGGAAGCTTTTTCAACCCCTTATGGTGTGTAAATGCCCATATCCCACATTCCTTCAATGCTGTTCCCTACTGTAGAGTCCCTTCATTCATATGAATTTGTTTTTTTGTTGTTGTTGTTGTTTTTTGGCTATTTGAGGTAGTCTATATCTGTAGTTGATGAGGAGAGGAAGAGTCCTGAGACTAAACTGCCACCATGTTTACACAGAAGTATTAAAATGTATTTTTTACATATGTGTTAAATCACCCTATATAATGGGGCACTATGTTTAGTGCTACAGACACACACACACACACACACATATAAACTTAGATATACACCTCTAAAAATCATAGCCCTTGTCCCACAAAAGTTTATGATAAAAGAGCACACACTATTGCAGTCAAGTATATCCTGTTGGGTGCCACATCAGGCCAATTTGTCAAATATATATATATATATATATATATATATATATATATATATATATATAATTATTTATATGTAATATAATATAATATAACATATATATTATATTGGGACAGATAGGTCACTCAGTGGAGAGAGAGCCAGGCCTGGAGAGAAGAGGTCCTGGGTTCAAATGTGATCTCAGACATTTCCTACCCAAGTGACCTGGTCAAGGCCCTTAAAACTAATTGCCTGCCCCTTACTATTTTTCTGCCTTGGAACCAATGCTTACATCAATTCTAAGACAGAAGGTTAAGGGTTGTTGTTTTTTAATTAAAATTTTAAAAATATTATTTAAAAAGACTGAAGGATTTATATCACATATAGGACAAGGGCAAATAGATTTTAGGAGTAAGGAACTGGATAAGTGTAGGAGTGGTGTGGAGAATGGATCCATTTAGTTGTGGGAGTTGCCTGGCACATAGTAAGTCCTTAATAAATGCTTTGTTTTCTTCCTTCCTTCCTTTGTTAAGTGAGAGCAGAGAGAAGCCATCTGTTCTCCTTTGATCAATCCAGGAACAATTTGTGGAGGAGACTTCAGAAGCTTTTCTAAATATGGAAGGACAGCTTTGGGGTAAGGAGATAAGTTAGCATATGGAAATGGAAAAGTTAGAGACAAGAGTGATATAAGTAAATAAAGAGAGCCTTGCCCAAGGATGCCTAAGATAAACAGAGAACAGCTATGACATAGGAAGGCCTATGAAACAGAGGATAAATCTTGCTCTTGATTCATAGAACGAGAAGCATTTTTTTAAGTAAGTAAAATTTTGGATTGATAAGCAACATTTTGCAAAAAGACACACCATCATACCAATTCCATTTTCTAAAATGCCTCACCTCTCACATCTGTTCATCTTCAACTAGACTTCCAGTCCCTCCATCCCATAGTATTTTTTCTTACTTTATTTATTTTTAAAACCCTTAACTTTTGTCTTGGAATCAATAATATGTATTGGTTCCAAGGCAGAAGAATAGTAAGGGCTAGGCAATGAGGGTCAAGTGACTTGCCCAGGGTCACACAGCTGGGAAGTGTCTGAGGCCAGATTTGAACCTAGGACCTCCAATCTCTAAGCCTGGTTCTCAATCCACTGAGCTACCGAGATGCCCCCTTTTTCTTACTTTATTTATAAAATTGAAGTCATCCAGTTTCTGTCTTCCATCATTCTTTTTATCTCAGAATCTCTTCATATTATTCTCTGTGCTCTCCTCCAGTCTGTGACAAAGAGGTGGCTCTTCTCCCTGCCAAGGTCAACCTCATCTCTATTTGCAATTGATACTTCTTGTCTTCTCCAGTAAATTCTTAATTCTTCAACCTGTCCCTATCTACATGTTCTGTATTCAAACATATCCAATTCTTCCCAATTAAAAAACAAATAGATCCTTCACTAAGTAAAGGTGTAGATCCTCTATATATACAATATAATATATAATATATGCAATATAATAATATACAAAATGTAAATGGAAAAAACTAACCACAAAATCATCAAAGATGAATGTTACAAAACTATAAAGAATCATAGCACCAAATAAGGGACATCAGAAGACCCTCCCCACCATTCCTTTGCAGAAGTAGGGGATGGTAGTCCATAGGTAGGGAACATTGTACATAATATACTATTTAAATACATTGATCAGTTTTTATTTTTGTTGTTATTGTTATAAGAGATACCCTCAGGGCACCTAGGTAGCACAATGGATAGAGTAGCCAGGTCTGGAGTCATAAAGACTTGGGTTCAGTTCTGACCTTAGACACTTCCTAGCTGTTTGGCCCTGGGCAAGTCACTTAATCTCCATCATCTAGCCCTTGTGGTTCTTCTATCTTAGAACTGATACAAATGACTCCCATAACCATATGGGGTGGATCTGCTCTGGCTTGGGTTCACTATCTTAAGCCTGGATACATCTCTCACTCTTGAATTCTAGGGGAACTTGGAGGGTACGGGTTGTCCCTTCTTTAATATCACCTCAAGACTTCCGGTTAAGATGGCGGCTTAGAGAAAGCTAAAGCTCAGATCTCCGGAAAACCCTTCCCGACCGATCTCAAACGATAAGCTCCTAAGGCGCCGAAATTCAAAACGATCAACAGCACAGACCCTGGGAACCCTCCTCCTGGACCTGGACCCAGTTCAAAAGGTACGGCTCCCCTTAAAAGCCAGAACCCGAGATCCCTCGGACCTCAGGGGTAGGAGCGCAGAGTCCAAGGCTCCCGGAAGCCGCAGCCCGGCCGGGCTCAGAGAGCAGAACCCTCAGGGCCTTCTACAGTCCCGGTGAAAGTTACTGCCTGGGGCTTCCGCTGCAGAGAGCTGGTCGAAACAACAGCAACCCTCAGGGCGGGCAAGACAGCCTCATGGGCTGGATCCTGCTATCCAAGTCTCAGTGAAAGTCCTTGCCCTCAGAGCTTGGGCTAGCTGCAGCCCATCCCCCTGCAGGCTGAAGAAACAGCCTCACGGCCAGCGATTCTGAAGGCAACTTCCGGAAAGCGAGCAGGGGGGGGGGGGGGGGGGGAGAGTGTGGCCTCGTGGTCCGACCCTTCCATTCCAGTTCCAGTGAGGCATATTCAGTTTAACCCAGGGAAAGCTCATAGAACCATCTGCCCAGGACTGCCTCTGAACACCAGACAGAGACAAGAAAAACTAATCCTCCACATTCAGAAATGGCAAACTCCACAGAACCACAGAAGCCCCAAAATACCAAGAAAAATAAGAAGAAAGGGGCGACTTTGGACACATTCTATGGAGCCAAAATACAAAATACAGAGCAGACAGAAGATAATATAAAAGAAAATGCTCCAAAACCTTCCAAAGGAAATGGAAACTCTCCACAAACCTATGAAGAATTTGAATCAGAAATGACCAAAAAGATGGAAGCCTTCTGGGAGGAAAAGTTGGAAATAATGCAAAAGAAATTCACGCATCTACAAAACCAGTTTGACCAAACTGTAAAAGAAAACCAGGCTTTAAAGGCCAGAATCAGGCAGCTGGAAGACAACGATCGTGTAAAAGAGCAAGAATCAATAAAGCAAAGCCAAAATACCAAGAAATTAGAAGAGAACATAAAATATCTCACCGACAAGGTGATAGATCTGGAAAATAGGGGGAGAAGGGATAATTTAAGAATAATTGGACTCCCAGAAAAGCCAGAAATAAACACCAAACTGGACATGGTGATACAAGATATAATCAAAGAAAATTGCCCAGAGATTCTAGAACAAGGGGGCAATACAGCCACTGACAGAGCTCACAGAACACCTTCTACACTAAACCCCCAAAAGACAACTCCCAGGAATGTAATTGCCAAATTCCAAAGCTATCAAACAAAAGAAAAAATCCTACAGGAAGCCAGAAAAAGACAATTTAGATATAAAGGAATGCCAATCAGGGTCACCCAAGACCTTGAAAGTTCTACTCTGAATGATCGTAAGGCATGGAACATGATCTTCAGAAAGGCAAGAGAGCTGGGTCTCCAACCAAGAATCAGCTACCCAGCAAAACTGACTATATACTTCCAAGGGAAAGTATGGGCATTCAACAAAATAGAAGACTTCCAACTTTTTGCAAAGAAAAGACCAGAGCTCTGTGGAAAGTTTGATACCGAAAATCAAAGAGCAAGGAATACCTGAAAAGGTAAATATTAAGGAAAGGGGAAAAATGTTACTTCTTCTTTTACTCAAACTCTCTTCTATAAGGACTACATTTATATCAATCTATGTATACTAACATGTGGGGAAAATGTAATGTATAAATAGGGGGTAAAGAAAGACCAAATAGAACAATGGTTCTCACACAAAGATTCACATGGGAAGGGGAGGGGAAGAAAACTCCTATAAGAAGGAGAGGAAGAGGGGGGGGGGTTACTTAAACCTCAATCTCAGGGAAATCAGCTCTGAGAGGGAAAAACATCCAGATCCATTGGGATCTTGAATTCTATCTTACCCAACAAGGGTAAGGAGAAGGGAAAACCAAGGGGGGAGGGGGAGAGGGAGAACAAAAAGGGAGGGAAAGAGAGGGGGGAGGGGGAGGGAACAAAAAGGGAGGGACTAAAAAGGGAAACATCAAGGGAGGGGACAAGGGGGACTGTTTCAAAGTAAATCACTGGACTAAAAGGTAGAGCCGAAGAAGAAAAGGTTAGAATTAGGGAAGGCAATCAAAATGCCAGGGAGTCCACAAATGACAATCATAACTTTGAACGTGAATGGGATGAACTCACCCATAAAACGTAGACGAATAGCAGAATGGATTAGAATCCAAAACCCTACCATATGTTGTCTTCAAGAAACACACATGAGGCGGGTTGACACCCACAAGGTCAGAATTAAAGGATGGAGTAAGACCTTCTGGGCTTCAACTGATAGAAAGAAGGCAGGAGTGGTAATCATGATATCTGATAAAGCCAATGCAAAAATAGACCTGATCAAAAGGGATAGGGAAGGTAATTATATTTTGTTAAAAGGGACTATAGACAATGAGGAAATATCATTAATCAATATGTATGCACCAAATAATACAGCACCCAAATTTCTAATGGAGAAACTAGGAGAATTTAAGGAAGAAATAGACAATAAAACCATACTAGTGGGAGACTTAAACCAACCATTATCAAATTTAGATAAATCAAATCAAAAAATAAATAAGAAAGAGGTAAAAGAAGTGAATGAAATCTTAGAAAAATTAGAATTAATAGACATATGGAGAAAAATAAATAGGGATAAAAAGGAATACACCTTCTTCTCAGCACCACATGGCACATTCACAAAAATTGACCATACATTAGGTCACAGAAACATAGCACACAAATGCAGAAAAGCAGAAATAATGAATGCAGCCTTCTCAGATCACAAGGCAATAAAAATAATGATTAGTAATGGTACATGGAAAACCAAATCTAAAACCAATTGGAAATTAAACAATATGATACTCCAAAACCGTTTAGTTAAAGAAGAAATCATAGAAACAATTAATTATTTCATCAAGGAAAATGACAATGGCGAAACATCCTTTCAAACCTTTTGGGATGCAGCCAAAGCGGTAATCAGAGGTAAATTCATATCCCTGAATGCTTATATTAACAAACAAGGGAGAGCAGAGATCAATCAATTGGAAATGCAAATGAAAAAACTGGAAAGCGATCAAATTAAAAACCCCCAGCAGAAAACCAAATTAGAAATCCTAAAAATTAAGGGAGAAATTAATAAAATCGAAAGTGATAGAACTATTGATTTAATAAATGAGACAAGAAGCTGGTACTTTGAAAAAACAAACAAAATAGACAAGGTACTGGTCAATCTAGTTAAAAAAAGGAAGGAAGAAAAGCAAATTCACAGCATTAAAGATGAAAAGGGGGACAGCACCTCCAATGAGGAGGAAATTAAGGCAATCATTAGAAATTACTTTGCCCAATTATATGGCAATAAATACACCAATTTAGGAGAAATGGATGAATATATACAAAAATACAAACTGCCTAGACTAACAGAAGAGGAAATAGAATTCCTAAATAATCCCATATCAGAAATTGAAATCCAACAAGCCATCAAAGAACTTCCTAAGAAAAAGTCCCCAGGGCCTGATGGATTCACCTGTGAATTCTATCAAACATTCAGAGAACAGTTAATCCCAATACTATACAAACTATTTGACATAATAAGCAAAGAGGGAGTTCTACCAAACTCCTTTTACGACACAAACATGGTACTGATTCCAAAACCAGGCAGGTCAAAAACAGAGAAAGAAAACTATAGGCCAATCTCCCTAATGAATATAGATGCAAAAATCTTAAATAGGATACTAGCAAAAAGACTCCAGCAAGTGATCAGAAGGATCATTCACCATGATCAAGTAGGATTCATACCAGGGATGCAGGGCTGGTTCAACATTAGGAAAACCATCCACATAATTGACCACATCAACAAGCAAACTAGCAAGAATCACATGATTATTTCAATAGATGCAGAAAAAGCCTTTGATAAAATACAACACCCATTCCTATTAAAAACACTAGAAAGCATAGGAATAGAAGGGTCATTCCTAAAAATAATAAACAGTATATATCTAAAACCAACAGCTAATATCATCTGCAATGGGGATAAACTAGATGCATTCCCAATAAGATCAGGAGTGAAACAAGGATGCCCATTATCACCTCTACTATTTGACATTGTACTAGAAACACTAGCAGTAGCAATTAGAGAAGATAAAGGAATTGAAGGCATCAAAATAGGCAAGGAGGAGACCAAGTTATCACTCTTTGCGGATGACATGATGGTCTACTTAAAGAATCCTAGAGATTCAACCAAAAAGCTAATTGAAATAATCAACAACTTTAGCAAAGTTGCAGGATACAAAATAAACCCACATAAATCATCAGCTTTTCTATATATCTCCAACACAGCTCAGCAGCAAGAACTAGAAAGAGAAATCCCATTCAAAATCACCTTAGACAAAATAAAATACCTAGGAATCTACCTCCCAAGACAAACACAGGAACTATATGAACACAACTACAAAACACTCGCCACACAACTAAAACTAGACTTGAACAAATGGAAAAACATTAACTGCTCATGGATAGGACGAGCCAATATAATAAAAATGACCATCCTACCCAAACTTATTTATCTATTTAGTGCCATACCCATTGAACTACCAAAATACTTCTTCACTGATTTAGAAAAAAACATAACAAAGTTCATTTGGAAGAACAAAAGATCAAGGATATCCAGGGAAATAATGAAAAAAAACACATATGATGGGGGCCTTGCAGTCCCTCACCTAAAACTATATTACAAAGCAGCAGTCATCAAAACAATTTGGTACTGGCTAAGAAACAGAAAGGAAGATCAGTGGAATAGACTGGGGTAAAGCGACCTCAGCAAGACAGTATACGATAAACCCAAAGATCCCAGCTTTTGGGACAAAAATCCACTATTCAATAAAAACTGCTGGGAAAATTGGAAGACAGTGTGGGAGAGACTAGGAATAGATCAACACCTCACACCCTACACCAAGATAAATTCAAAATGGGTGAGTGACTTAAACATAAAGAAGGAAACCATAAGTAAATTGGGTAAACACAGAATAGTATACATGTCAGACCTTTGGGAGGGGAAAGGCTTTAAAACCAAGCAAGATATAGAAAGAATCACAAAATGTAAAATAAATAATTTTGACTACATCAAACTAAAAAGCTTTTGTACAAACAAAACCAATATAACTAAAATCAGAAGGGAAACAACAAATTGGGAAAAAATCTTCATAGAAACCTCTGACAAAGGTTTAATTACTCATATTTATAAAGAACTAAATCAATTGTACAAAAAATCAAGCCATTCTCCAATTGATAAATGGGCAAGGGAAATGGATAGGCAGTTCTCAGATAAAGAAATCAAAACTATTAACAAGCACATGAAGAAGTGTTCTACATCTCTTATAATCAGAGAGATGCAAATCAAAACAACTCTGAGGTATCACCTCACACCTAGCAGATTGGCTAACATAACAGCAAAGGAAAGTAATGAATGCTGGAGGGGATGTGGCAAAATAGGGACATTAATTCATTGCTGGTGGAGCTGTGAACTGATCCAACCATTCTGGAGGGCAATTTGGAACTATGCCCAAAGGGTGCTAAAAGAATATCTACCCTTTGACCCAGCCATAGCACTGCTGGGTCTGTACCCCAAAGAGATAATGGACACAAAGACTTGTACAAAAATATTCATAGCTGCGCTCTTTGTGGTGGCCCAAAACTGGAAAATGAGGGGATGCCCATCAATTGGGGAATGGCTGAACAAACTGTGGTATATGTTGGTGATGGAGTACTATTGTGCTAAAAGGAATAATAAAGTGGAGAAGTTCCATGGAGACTGGAACAACCTCCAGGAAGTGATGCAGAGCGAGAGGAGCAGAACGAGGAGAACATTGTACACAGAGACAAACACACTGTGGTATCATCGAACGTAATGGACTTCTCCATTGGTGGTGGTGTAATGTCCCTGAACAACTTGCAGGGACCCAGGAGAAAAAAACACCATTCATAAGCAAAGGATAAACTATGGGAGTGGAAACACCGAGAAAAAGCAACTGCCTGAATACAGAGGTTGAGGGGACATGACAGAGGATAGACTCTAAATGAACACTCTAATGCAAATACTATCAACAAAGCAATGGGTTCAAATCAAGAAAACATCTAATGCCCAGTGGACTTACGCGTCGGCTATGGGGGGTGAGGGGGGGGAGGAAAAGAAAATGATCTATGTCTTTAACGAATAATGCTTGGAAATGATCAAATAAAATATATTAAAAAAAAAATATCACCTCAACTCCCACCAGTGTCCCCCTACTGTTAAGCCAATGATGACTAGCACTCCAAATCCATCTAATCACTTAATATCAATTGTTTTTCCAAAGGCATTTTTACAAAAATTGTAAATATAAAAACAAACCAAAAAAGTACAAATATTTGTCCCCAATACCTGAATAGCACATCCTCTCCTATCCTATCTCAGCCTATAGGGAGAATGGGTTCAAACCACACACAATTTCTGTTTAGTATCAATTTCACCAAGGTCATTTCCTTTTTTTTTTTAACTCTTACCTTCCATCTTAGAATCAATACTGCATATTGGTTTCAGGGCAGAAGAGCAGTAACGGCCAGGCAGAGGGGATTACACAGCTAGGAAGTGTCTGAGGCCAGATTTGAACCCAGGGACTCCTGTTCTCTAGGTCTGACTCTCCTAGCTGTTCCTCACCACCTAGCTGTCCCCTCACCAAGTTCATTTCTAGAGGCTACTTGACTGCTAGATGAATCTAAGTCCCAGCTACTATGGGCTGGGTCCTGAAAGTTAACTCGGGCATCCTTGGGACTTCAATGCTGTGCTGCCTACAAATCCTACACAGATTTAACTTCTTGACTCCCCTGCACTCCCAGATGTCTGGATGTCCAGATGCCAGGACAGCTCACTATCCTGACCTTTTGAAATGCACAAAGCCAGAGCCTCCAATTCCTTTATCTAAAATGAAAAAAACAAACACCAAAGGAAAGGCCAATATGCACAGGACTGCAGGTAGACCTTAGAGAGAAAGACTTGGGTTTCTCCTCTTACTTCTGGATATCATTTAACTGAGTCAAACCAAGAGCAGAAATGTTGGCCTTGTGTTAGGGCCAACACCTTGAAGGTGTCCACCATGCCACTTCTACAAATGCATCCAATCAAAGATCCTGAACCATATGGTTAGCCATTTGGTACCATCTACAGAATATCTGCACATGCTCAACCCTGTCTCTAAGGTCCTTCCAATCTATGTCATCACAATTCTCCCAGAAGCAGGCTCTCTGAGTTCTTTTATTTATATTTATTTAATAAGTTAATTGTTATTATTTTAGTTTAATAATGTATTTTAATTTAATTTAAAATGCTAATACATTCATTCTTTTTATTTGGAGAATAGCATCATAGAGTTTCAGTACATATGTATGTGCCTATATGTCCAATCTGTCTCTCTTCCCTGAGCTTCAGTCGTGTCACCAATTTTCTATTAGACATTTCAAACTGTAAATCTCAGAGACATCTCAAACTCATGTTCAAAATTGAACAAATTATCTTCCCCCTCACCAAAACCCTCTTTTCTTCCAAACTTCCATATTTCTTCAGAAGGCACCATTATCCCCGGTTTATATTCAGCATTATCCTAATCTTCCCATTTTCACAACACATATCCATTCAGTTGCCAGATCTTACCATTTCTGCCTTGACAACTTCTCATGTATCTGACTCCATCTCTATATTCACACAGCTATACATTAAGCAGGCCCTCAGCACCTCTGACTTAGATTATTATAAAACACTCTTAACTGATCTTTCTGCCTCAGATCTCTCCCCCATCCAATATATCCCACGTATTTCTGCCAATGTAGTTTTCTTTAACCACAAATTTGACTATGTCATGTTGCTATTCAATCAACTCCAATGGGTTCTTACACCTCAAGGTTAAAATATAAATTTAGCTTTTATTGCTCTACACAAAAAAGAAGGTAAAGGAATACAGGGAAAAATCAAATTTGTATTTTTTAAAAAGTTTTTTTTATTCTTTTTTTTTAAACCCTTACCTTCCATCTTAGAATCAATACTGTGTATTGGTTCTAAGGCAGAAGAGTGGTAAAGGCTGGGCAGTGGGGATTCAGTGACTTGCCCAAGGTCACACAGCTGGGAAGTATCTGAGGCCAGATTTGAACCTAGGACCTCCCATCTCTAGGTCTAGCTCTCAATCCACTGAGCCACTCAAGTGCCCCCTTAAAAAGGTTGTTTTTTTTTAAGATACTTTACAACCTGTTTCAAATCTATTTTTTCCAGCCTCAATGAACATTATTCCTCCAACTGCAGTCTGTAATTCAGCCAACTAGTCTTCTCCCTGTTCCATTTACATGCTACTCTAGTTCTCATCTCTTTTTTTTTTGTCCCTTAAATTTAATAATTTTTTAATTTGTTGGAAAATGTATTAAGTACAAAAATCCATCAAATTCAGCAAAGAAAACTCAAACTCAAACTTGGCACTGTCCATACTTAGTGCCTGGAATTTCACTTTGTCCATACCTTTTCCTCAGAGTCCCATTATTACTTTAACATGCCCCTCAATCACCATCTTCTCCATCTAGACTTTCCTGATTCTCTAATTGGCAGTTCCCACCCAACCCCAAACTGCATTGTATTTATCTGCTACTTTGCATATAACTTTTTTATTTATATACTTAATATTTATGCTGTATTTATTTTTAGGTTTTAGGTGTCTTCCCCATTCAAATGTTAACTGTTTATAGATGTTGGGGGTTTTGTTATTGTTTTTTTGTTGTTGTTGTTTTGGTTTTGTACCTACCATCCTGTCTAGCACACAGGGGATGCTTAATATACTAGCTGATTGATAGATAACAGTGGCAGGGCTAAAACTCCTATCTCCTGCCTGCCACCCTATCGCTCTTTTTCTATTAACATGCTGCCTACTTGTCTAAGCAAACATCCCACATTTCATCTGTGTTGCTGCCAGATACAGACATTTCCTGGGGAATCACAAGGCTGAGGAGGTTGTTTTCCCCTTGCGAGGTATACTAAAACCCCAGACTTAAAAAAAAAAAAATGGAACTGTCCAGCTGCCACACCAGATGCTGAGAACATTTTCGCATCCCTGCTGCAGAGGAGACGGAGGCTCCAACTCCAGGCATGGAGATGAAGGAAGCATTCCTAATTGACAAACACTGAAGTTCATGAGGATACCCAGGAACTGGAATGAGCGCTTGTTGCCATGGTACTGCCTTCAGTTCTGTTTGTGCAGACAGAGTCTTATCACACTCGCTCTCCTACACAGTGACTGCTCCCACCCTTCTCTTATTCGCTAATGCTTTCTCATCCTGCACGAGGCACAGAGGTCCGGCCAGGCAAGAATCCAGGCATGGCAGCCCGGGAGGAACCAGGGAGCGGTTAGCTTTCAAAGCACACCGGGAAGGCAGCGCTCAGGATGAGGCAAGGTTCAGAATGGAAGTGAGGCAATTCTTAGGAGCGGGTTGCAGACACCTCGCGGTGCTGACTGTTGCACAGAACTATGAAAAGGGTCCGAGGAGAGGATTTGGATCAGCTCCCTGGAACCGTTCCCTTTGCAAACTGCTCCTTCCAGTAAACGGAAGGGACTGTTCTCAGCTTATGTTGAGTCATGATTCTCCAAGAATCACATATTCTAAGTTGAAAGGGACCTCATAAGGGCTTTGCAATTTGCTAAACACTAAGAATATAAAAGGAAGTGGGGAGAACGAATGTCTGCCCTCAAGGAGCTCACATTCTAAAGGGAAATAATCAATCCATACAAATATATAGAGGCATACAAAATTATATACAAAATGGTAAGAAATCATTTCAGAGGGGAAGGTTTTATGGAGGGGGAGGGTCAGAAAAACCTTCCAAGGGAATGAATGAACAAATTGTGGTATATGATGGTGATGGAATACTGTTGTGCTGTAAGGAATGATAAACAGGATGATTCCTGAAAGAGCTGGAAAGACCTTCATGAACTGATGCAGAGTGAAATAAACAGAACCAGAAGAACATTATACACAGTAACTGAAATGTTGTGAAATGATCAAATGTGATAGACTTAGCTACTCTCAGCAATACACTATTCCAGGACAATTCTAAGGGACTTATGACAAAGAATGCTATCCACCTTCAGAGAAAGAACTGTTGGTATCAGAATGCAATGAAAACATATGATTTATCACTTGTTTATCTGGGTATATGTTGGGGTTTGGGTTTTATAAGATCATTCATTTACAAAAATGAATAACGTGGAAATATGTTTTGTGTGATAATACATGTATGACCCAGATTGAATTGCTTGTCAGCTCTGGGAGGAGGAGGGGAAGAAGAGAGGGAGACAATTTAGATCATATAACTTCAGAAAATTTCTGTAGAAATTTGTTAATAAAATAAAAACTTAAAAAAACCTTCCAAGGAAAGTGAAATTGGAGCTCAGATTCAATGGAACTAGAGAAAGTAATAGGCACAAATGGAGAGGGAGAATATTCTAGGCATAGGGGACCTCTAGTGCAAAGACATAAATTGGTGATGGAGAAAGATATAAAGCAAGTGGAAAGGTAGAAAGAGGCCAGTTTGTGATGAATTTTAAATGCCAGACAAGGATTTTATACTTAATCCTGGTAGTAAAAGGAAGCCACTGGAATTTATTGAATAGGGAGCTGGCATGATTAGACTTGAGCTGTAGGAAAATCACTTTAGCAATTGTGTGGAGGATTGGAATGGGTAAAGATGTGAAGCAGAGAGGCCAAACAGAAGGTTATTGAAATAGTACAGTACCATAGTAGCTACATTTTATGAAAGTAGAAATGGCAAGATTTGGCAATTGATTTGGTATATAGAAAGAGCAATAGTGTCCTGTCAAGAATGACATTGAGTGGAATAGACTTGGCATAAATGATCTCAGCAAGACAGTTTGTGAAAAACCCAAAGATCCCAGCTTTTGGGACAAAAATCCATTATTTGATTAAAAACTGCTGGGAAAATTGGAAGACAGTGTGGAAGAGATTAGATTTGGATCAACACCTCACACCCTACACCAAGATAAATTCAGAATGGGTGAATGACTTGAACATAAAGAAGGAAAGTATAAGTAAATTAGGTGAACACAGAATAGTATAAATGTCAGACCTTTGGGATGGGAAAGATTTTAAAACCAAGCAAGACTTAGAAAGAGTCACAAAATGTAAAATAAATAATTTTGACTACATCAAATTAAAAAGGTTTTGTACAAACAAAACCAATGTAACTAAAATCAGAAGGAAAGCAATAAAATGGGAAACAATCTTCATAAAAACCTCTGACAAAGGTTTAATTACTCAAATTTACAAAGAGCTAAATCAATTATACAAAAAATCAAGCCATTCTCCAATTGATAAATGGGCAAGGGACATGAACAGGCAGTTCTCAGCCAAAGAAATCAAAACTATTAATAAGCACATGAAAAAGTGTTCTAGATCTCTTATAATCAGAGAGATGCAAATCAAAACAACTCTGAGGTATTACCTCACACCTAGCAGATTGGCTAACATGACAGCAAAGGAAAGTAATGAATGCTGGAGGGGATGTGGCAAAGTTGGGACATTAATTCATTGCTGGTGGAGTTGTGAATTGATCCAACAATTCTGGAGGGCAATTTGGAACTATGCCTAAAGGGTGATAAAAGACTGTCTGCCCTTTGATCCAGCCATAGCACTACTGGGTTTGTACCCCAAAGAGATAATAAGGGAAAAGACTTGTACAAGAATATTCATAGCCACGCAGTTTGTGGTGGCAAAAATTTGGAAAATGAGGGGATGCCCATCAATTGGAGAATGGCTGAACAAATTGTGGTATATGTTGGTGATGGAATACTATTGTGCTCAAAGGAATAATAAAGTGGAGGAATTCCATGGGGACTGAAACAACCTCCAGGAAGTGATGCAGAGCGAAAGGAGCAGAACGAGGAAAACATTGTACACAGAGACTGATACACTGTGGTTCAATCGAACGTAATGGACTTCTCCATTAGTGTCAATGCAATGTCCCTGAACAATCTTCAGGGATCTAAAAAACACTATCCACAAGCAAAGAATAAACTGTGGGAATAAAAACACCAATGAAAAGCAACTGCTTGACTACAGGGGTTGAGGGGATATGACTGAGGAGAGACTCTAATGCAAATTACCAACAACATGGAAATGGATTCGAATCAAGGACACATGTGATACCCAGTGGAATCACTCATCGGCTATGGGAGAGGTGGTGGGAGGGGAGAGGAAAAGGAAATGATCTTTCTTTCCAATAAATAATGTTTGGAAATGACCAAATAAAATAATGTTTAAAAAAAAAAAGAATGACATTGAGGTTTGCTGTACTAAGATGGTCTCTCAACAGCATTAGAGAATTTGGAATATAGAAGAAATTATTTTGAGTTCTGCTTTGGATACACTAAGTCTGAGGTGCCTGTAAAACATATTCAAGATGTTTCCAAAGTAGTTGGTAATGGAAGACCATAGAGAGACTGTGGTTGGACATAATGAGTTGGGAATCATTTACATTAACTAAAGTATAAGTAATATCAAAGGAAAAGAGAAGAGAACCCAGAGAACAAAGCCTTGGGGAATGCTGACAGTTTGGGAGTAGGAAGAAAAAAGTCAATCAACTAGTATTTGTTAATCACCAACTTTGTCCCATGCACTGCCAAACTCTTGGGTTTCAATGAAAGTCAATAACAACACATAAAAACTGACCCTGCTCTCAAAGAGTTCAGTCTAATGAAGTAAATAATGGACAAACAACTATAAACAAATAAGATATATAGATTTTCATAGGTATCTATTAATACATTGTACATCAGGTACAATTTGAACATTTTTGTTTGTTTGCAGTGATTGTTGGAGAGCTATGCTGGGTTCCCTCCATTCTATTCTCCATCCCAGTTGAGTCCTGTTTTGTCATTACTACCTTCAGGGATGTTGATCCCAATGGCAAGAACAGAACTTTTCAATGATTCTGGGGGAAAAATGTTTGGTGACATGAACTACTTGGAGATGTTTCTATATCTGAATGATTATATCAAATTTAGTATAAAAGACAATTTAGTTAAGCAGTTTTAATTAGGTTATATTCATTGTTCTATTAATTTTTTAGATTTATATACTCTACAAGTAATTCAATTAGATGCCCAATATTATAATAAGTTGTAGTCATAATAGAATTAATAGTAAAGAATAACCCTAATTATTAATTGATTACCTGTGAATAATAATCAATAATCATATATAATATTGTGGGTATGAAATTGAGTTTATTAAGATTATTTCTAATTATCTTGATTTGGTCTAGCTCTTTTTTTATCAAAGAAATGACAAGATTCCTGGAAATAGGTGCTCCAATAGAACCATAGAGGTAGCCCCAGATCATGCATGACTATTGATTATAGTTGATTAATTATTGATTATAGTCAATTATAGATGACTGATGATATCTTATCGTTTCTGCTATTAGTAAATCAGGAGCCCTTGGACAGCTAGAACCTCCTGATAACAAGCAGTCCTAAGGACCCACCTCTGCTTCCCACCTTGACACCTCTGACACCTCTTCCTGCCTTCTGTTTCTCACCATTTTGTTTGAATAATCCAATCCCCATATGCTTTGTCTGAATATTCCAACTCCCATATCCTCCAATGTTAACTCATTATCCCTAAACCACATATAAGGCCTTTCTGAAGTCCTCTCAGAAAACCAATCAAGCAATAGGCTTATTGCTCTGCATATATACTCCTTTACCCAGTAAAAGGGTTTGTAGCTTTCATTTGTGTGCCTCAATTTATAGTGAGTAAAATAACTAAGAAAATCTCTTGAAGTGCCTTGCAAAAACACCTTTGCCAAGGGGAGTTTTGTGCATGTCTCCAATGTCCTGGAATGTGTACAGACATTATGAGATCTCAGTTGGCTTTGAAACTACAAGAGTGATCTTGGCCATCTTTATTTTCACCATATATTTAACTGATGATTACTTACTTTAGAAGAGAAATAAGAAAAAGACCTGACCTTTTTGAAGAAAGAGACCTTCTCAAAGACAAAAACTCTGGTTACCCCTTCTGAGAAGAAATATTCAGAAGATCAGCCCTCCTTTTAAGGTGGGGGTCTGTGTAATCTGACTCTCCATATACCAGTTGACAAATGACCTCTGGGTCTTTAGCTTGCATGGACGGATCTTGGACCCTGATGCTGAAATTTACTAACATCAGTTTGGCCCAGAGTTTTGCTTCCCAGAATTTAATTTCATTATACATTGGGGAGATTTTAGAAGAGAATGAAAAAAGCCTACTTTATATATTCAGTCTCCTAGAAGTCACTGTTTTAAAGTAAATTAACAAGTGTCAATTCTGTAGTAACTTTGTCAAGTCAATAGAAGTGGGTGCTAGTCCTAAGGAAAAAGAAATTCTTTGGTAGTTAAGTGGTACATTGGATAGAGCACTGGGCTTGGATTCAGGAAGACCTGAGTTCAAATTCAAATTTATACATTTATTTACTATGTTACCCTATGCAAGTCTCTTAACCTCTGCCCAAGTTATTCAATTGCAAAATGAGGATAATAATAGCACCCACTCCCCAGGGTTATTGTGAAGGTCCAATGAGATAATATTTGTAAAGCACTTAGCATAGTGCACTGACATAGAGTATGTACTTAATAAATGCTTATTCCTTTATTTCTTCCCCTTGGGACAATGTGAATTGATGGACAGCATCCACTAGGGTGGAGGTTTTGGAGCTTCAGTAATGCTCTCAGTCAGTAGGACTCACCATCTTTCTATTAAGTACTAGATGGGAAGTATGAATTGTCAGGGGATTCAGATTTTGAGCCTCAACTCTGTCCACAATGTTGTTGAGTCATTTCAGTCATATCAGACTTTCATGATCCCATTGGCAAAGATAGCGAAGTGGTTTACCACTCCCTTCTCCAGATAATTTTGCAGATGAGAAATCTGAGGCAAATGGGGCTAAGCAACTTGTCCAGGATCACACAGCTAGTAAGTGTCTGAGGCCAGATTTGGACTCAGGTCTTTCTGACTCCAAACCTGGTGTTTCATCCACTGCGTCACCTAGGTGCCCCTTTCAAGTAGCATATTAGGTCAAAAGCAGGGACCCAGAGGCTCACCACCAATCACCTACATTCCTCCACAGAGGATTCCTGTGTTACTACTTTTGAAGTCAAAACTTGAAAAGATTCTTCTCCTCCTGGGTGAGGACATCTCTCTGGAAAATGCAGCAGCTTTTCTACTGAGTCTTTTGTAAGAGTATTGATAGGCTGGTGGTACTGCCCTCAGTAGCTATTGCCACAAGACCACTGGTTACCAAGAAAGATGGAGTCACTGACCTTTGCCACTATTGTCCACTATTAAAAAAATAGTGTGAGCACTAGATGTTAGCCCCTTCAGCGAGTCTTATACTTCATCCTCAGTCCACCATTCTCTCCCTGAAAAAGCTTTAAATTTATTTAACAGTTCCTGTTAGCAGTAAGGAGTTTCAAAACTGGTTTCCAAGTAGCCTCTCAACAGTGCATTATCTCTTTTGAGTAGAATGTCCCACAGATTTAGACAGTTTATGTGGTTGATTTACCACTTTACTTCCATTCTTCTACCTCTAAAGTGTCCACAGCATGATATTAAGGGTTATTTTTTTTAAATATCACAGCCAGTAGGGACCCTCAATATCAATAATCTTCAATGAACATCAAATTTTACTACCTAATGACAGTAATTATTCTTCCCAATACATAAATATTTACGTTCATAAATATGATAGTTCAATAATGTCACTTCAACACATATGATACATTTTATTCTCAAGGAAAAAGTTCAGTGACATTCAATTTACAATTGTGAAAGGTTACTTTAACCAGATTATTGGACAATAATAGACTTTGTAATGAAAATATTGTCAAATTGCAACCTAAAATTTGAGGAAAAAACAAAATAAACTTTAAAAATTCTCAATGCCACTGGAATAAACAGCTTTAGCAATGAAGTTTACATTTACAATTTTAAGCAATTTACATTATGAAATATCAAAGTAGCTTAGAATCTTTTTCAATAAAATCTTTAATGAATTTCTGTAAGAGTGCAAGTAGCCTTTGTAATGGAGGGATTGATTGGATGGTATTAATGAGAGAGAGAATGGAACCCCTCCAGTTAAAGTCAAAGGATGTGAGAAGTAGGTGTTATTTGCCCAGGAGGTAGGAGGGGGAGATGGGTTTGTTCCCTTCTTCATTCCTCTTCAGAAATGACTCCTCACTAAACCTGCCCTTTCCCTTTCTTCTAATAACGGTGGTTTAAAATATTCTTCTTCCCTAGTGGAAGAGAGAGAAATCAGTTTCTCTCCCCTCAGCTGAGCTAGTGTTCTTCACTCACATTGGAGTCTGGATGTAGATAGCAGTCTTTATTCTAATAATTAAGTGGGTCAGGGTTAAACAGGAAAAATGGCTACAGGGTTTTGGGGTCTAGAGGAAAGAGGTGAAAGGAGGTCCCTGCCTAAATAAGTTTCCTTTCCCTCCCTCCAAGTTGAGAGACTCAGGCTTCACAACCTGGCCTCCCAGAAGTTTAGGTTGGGTGAACCGTGGTCTTATCATGGCTAAGCAATGTCCAGGCCCAGGGTGCCACAGGAGTGCAATAGATCTTGAAACTGCTTCTTGCTTCTTTCAGGTTCCTGCCACCACTTTGGGGGGATCTTTGATAGGATGATGGTTGGGTTCAAATAGGGATCAAGAACAGTGCTCAATAGCTGGTCTCCAACCAGACCTTCTCCTTTGCCTCCTCAAGACTGAGAGACCCAACTGTTTCCCTCCTGGAATCTCCTCTTCAGGATTCCAAGCCCTTTTCCCCATCCCCTGCTGTAGATGGAAACCTTTGCAGTTCTTCCAGTCTTTGTTAAATCAAGTCTCTGGATCCTTCCTCTATCACACCTTGGCTTGATCCAATACTCCAAAACTACCTTAACCAAACCATAATAATCCCTTGTAAGCCTCCACAAAATGTAACTAGAATCTCTTGTAGTCTCCCTGACACTTCTGTTTCTGGAATTCCTCCTTTTCTTTCCCAAGTTCATTGGCCTGATTTGGGTAAATAGTCATACAAATCTCAGCCTAGGTCCTTACCAGTACAAAATGTTCCAGTTATGGACTATGCAAGAGTCACAATTCCAAAAGCAAAGTATCTAATTAAGATGTAATATAATGCAAATATCAAGAGAGAATTAAATAGTAAAATCATTCTCTGCCCTTGTACAAAGAAATCAGTCTCCTAGACTTTTCAATATGGTTACCCCCAAAACAAAAAACATCCAGGGAAAACCTGAATGGGAAGCAGAGAAACTAACCTCATGCATGTGAATAGAGTGAAGAAATAATCAGTCATTCTCTCAACTCTTCAGGTCCAGTATGAACATCTACTGCAGGTTCTTATGCTACATATGTCTAGATTCTGGACTGCCAACTTTTTCCATTTGAAGTCATTTCCCTCACTTTTCCTACTCCACAGTCTCCAGAGTCTAAACCTACTTGGTGTAAACTACAGTGCTAATATGTTAACAGATGTGTGTGTGTGTGTGTGTGTGTGTAAACTCTAGTCGGTCCTGTTTCATTTTATCAGTTCTTTCTCTGGAGATGGACATTCACAAATTATTCTTCAAACATTAATTCTGTAGCTGTATATGATGTTCTCTTGGTTCCACTCATTTAACATTTCATAATTTTATGTAAATCTTTTTTAAAATTAGCCTACTCCATACAAGTCAAACTACTAAAATCTATTTTGTAGAACTAGAAAAAATAGTAACAAAATTCATCTGGAAGAACAAAAGGTCAAGAATATCAAGGGAACTAATTAAAAAATGTGAAGAATGGTGGCCTAGTGGTACCACATCTCAAACTGTACTACAAAACAGTAATCATCAAAACAATCTGGTACTGGCTAAGAAATAGAAGTGTGGAGCAGTGGAATACAGCAGGGGTAAGTGGCCTCAACAAGCTATTGTTTGAAAAACTGAAAGATCCCAGATTTTGAGATAAGAACTCACTATTTGACAAAAACTGCTGGGAAAATTGGAAAACAGTATGGGAAAAATAGGTTTAGATCAATATCTCTCACACCCTATACCAAGATAAGGTCAAAATATATGCATGATTTAGGCATAAAGGGTGACATTATAAATGAATTAGAGAAACATAGAATAATTTACCTGTCAGATATGTGGAGAAGGGAAGAATTTATGACCAAACAAGAGATAGAGAATATTACAAGATACAGTATGAATATTTTTATTATATAAAATTAAGAAGTTTTTGTACAAACTGTAATAGAATTAAATTATCAGGCTGCTAGTAGCTTTAGTTATTACATAAAAGTACTGATAATAAAGAGAGGGAAATGTAGGAAAGAGATAAATAGTTGATTAGCTTACTACCACCAACAAGGACTCCTTCAGGTTCCAATCTCCAACCAGAAGAGCATGAGAGTGCATGACCAGAGCTTGGGTCTCATCTTTATAAGCAGTTTTCTCCATCCACTAGCTCTCCTGTGTCCCATCTCAGGAACCAATCATAATTCCTTAATTTGCCTGGTAACAACCAGGGTGGCAGTGCTTGTGGGATCAATTGCTCATCTCATTGGTTTCAACTTCCTTTCTCTGAGGGCCTGACTATCCCCACACATCTCAATGGTAAAGGCTAATTGATTACATCAAAACAAAGTGACATAATGAGGGGAGGAGTTCCCTTCCCACAAAACCAAATCAGTGAAACCAAGATTAGAAGGAAAATAACAAACTGAGAAAAGAATTATAATAAATTTTTCTGATAAAAATCTTATTTCTCAAGTGTATAAAGAACTAAATCAAATTTATAAGAATACAAGTCATTCCCCAATTGACAAGTCAAATGTTGTCAAAATGCCAAATGTTGGATTCAGAATGCAGATCAAAAAAGCATATAATTTTTTAATTCCTTATTTGGGCTTGTGTTTTGTTACTCATTTATGAAAATGAACAATATGGTAATACTTTTTGCATGATAAAACACATAAAACCCAGATCAAATTGCATGCCAGCATCAGGAGGGGGAAGGGCAGGGAGGGAGGGAGATATGTTTGAACATATAACTTAGGAAAACTTGTGTGGAAATTTGTTATTCCATGTAATTGACACATGTAAAACCCAGTGGAATTGTGCATCAGCTACAGAAGGGGTTTTGGGAGGGGAGGGAAAGAACATGAATCTTGTAACCATGGAAAAAGATTCTAAATTAACTAATTAAATAAAATTTTCTCAAGATAAAAAAATAAAAATAATTTTAAATTTAATTAAATAGAAAAAAATTAACCTGCTCTTCATTTCTTACAACATAATAGTATACCATCACAATCATAAGCCATAATTTGTTCAGCCATTCCCCAATTGATGAACATCCTCTCAGTTTCTAGTTCTTTGATGCCACAAAAAAAATCTGCTATAAATATTTTAGAACATGTAGATTCTTTTCCTTTTTCCCAGATCACCTCAAGAAACAGAACCAACAGTGGTATTACTGAGTCTATGAGTATAGATACATAGTGTTATAACTCACTAGGCATAATTCCAAATAGTTTTCTAAAATGGTTGGATCAATTCACAGTTCCACCATTGTAGGGACTGGTAAGGTCTAACTCCATTCAGCAAAGCTGTGGAGAAGATTAACCCCCAGTAGTGAGAGTAGGCAAACCAAAAGAACAGTTTACATGGCAGAACAATTCCTGGAGATGGCAAGCCTCCCTATGACTAATAAATCTTAACTAAGCCACTTCTCAAAAAAATATTTACCCAATTTTATGTTAATAAGTGGCTGCCTCACCCTTTGTATTAACCTCAGCCCAACTATTACTATTGTTGTGGTTCAACTACCTTGAAAAATATAACTTATAATGATGTAATAGTCTTATATTCTGATAGTAGGTATAATTATTTATGTATCATATGTAATGTTGCAAAATGTATTTTCCCTTCTATTATCTCTATAACTGATCACATTTGTTCCATATGTTATACTCCCAAACCTTGGTACTTAGACAAAAGTTAACCTCACACTTATTCCACCAGAAGATGGCACAACATAGTCAACCCATACTTAGTACACAATTCATACACCTTATACACCTACTTACCTTGTCATCTTGTCCCAACTATTCCAAAGAGCCCCATACATTGCATCTGCAACTGATTATATCATTCCCCTTCTACTACCCCGTTTTCTTGCACATATTCCTGGTCCTTGGTATTCAGACCCAAGTGTCTATACCCTGCATCCACCTCAGAAAGCAAAAATTGATATCCATCATTTATCTACTCCAGCTTTGTTTGTCCAATCTGAATAAGAAAGGAGAAAATGTAGGGACTGGTAAGGCCAAACTCCATTCAGCAAAGCTGTGGAGAAGATTAGTCCCTAATAGTGAGAGTAAACCCCAATAAAATCAAAGTCATAGTCTAGCTATAGCCATAACTTCATCTGAGGTTTCTAACCTCTCCCTGCTGTATTTTGTAGAAAATACATGTCCTTCCAAGAAACTAAGGATGCAGGCATTCTATGAGAATATCGGTTAGATGGTTACATACTGACATATTGATTTATCAGCCTATAGAAAACTACCTTTTGACTATTTATCATTTGGGGAATGGCTCATATTCTTATAAATTTGACAGATTTCTCTATATATTTGGGATGAGACTTATATCTGAGAAACTGTCTACAAAAATATTTCCCCTAATTTTCTACTTTCCTTCTAATCTTGGCTACATTCGTTTTATTTGTACAAAACATTTTAATAATCAAAATTGTTCATTTCACATCTCACAATGCTTTCTATCTCGTGTTTATTCTTAAATTTCTCTCCTATCCATAAATCTGATAGATAATATATTCCCTGTTCTCGTGTGCAACAAATTGGGAAAGAATCTTCATTACAAAAACCTCTGACAAAGGTCTAATTACTCAAATTTACAAAGAGCTAAACCAACTGTACAAAAAATCAAGCCATTCTCCAATTGATAAATGGGCAAGGGACATGAATAGGAAATTTTCAGTTAAAGAAATCAAAACTATCAAAAAGCACATGAAAAAGTGTTCTAATCTCTTATAATCAGAGAAATACAAATCAAAACAACTCTGAGATATCACCTCATACCTAGCAGATAGGCTAACATGATAGCAAAGGAAAGTAATGAATGCTGGAGGGGATGTGGCAAAGTGGGGACATTAATTCATTGTTGGTGGAGTTGTGAATTGATCCAACCATTCTGGAGGGCAATTTGGAACTATGCCCAAAGGGCGATAAAAGACTGTCTGACCTTTGATCCAGTCATAGCACTACTGGGTTTGTACCCCAAAGAGATAATAAGGAAAAAGAAATGTACAAAAATATTCATAGCTGTGCTCTTTGTGGTGGCAAAAATTGGAAAATGAAGGGATACCCTTCGATTGGGGGATGGCTGAACAAATTGTGGTATATGTTGGTGATGGAATACTATTGTGCTCAAAGGAATAATAAAATGGAGGAATTCCATGGGGACTGGAACGACCTCCAAGAACTGATGCAGAGTGAAAGGAGCAGAACCAGGAAAACTTTGTACACAGAGACTGATACACAGTGGTACAATCAAACGTAATGGACTTCTCCATTAGCGGCAGTGCAGTGATCCTAAACAACTTGGAGAAATCTATGAGAAAAACCACTATCCACATCCAGAGGAGACACTGTGGGCATTAAAACACCAAAGAAAAACAACTGCTTGAATACATGGGTCGAGGGGAATAAGGTTGGGGATGTAGACTCTAAATGAACATCCTAGTGCAAACAACAACATGGAAATAGGTTCTGATTAAGGGCACAAGTAATACCCAATGAAATTGCATCTTGGCTGCAGGAAGGATGGGAGGAGGGGAGGGAGGGAAATAAAGTGAGTATTATAACCAAAAAAAATAAATTAAATTAAAATTAAAAAAAAAAAGAAATAAACATCTTGAGCTGTAGATTTGCCTCTAGGTGCAGCCTGGGGATCATCCCATAGATTTTGATAGGTAGGATATGTGTGGTCATTATCTTTAACATTCTGTTTTTATTTTTATAATCTCTTCCTATATGCAATCATTGTTTAGTAGGTAATAAAAAATGTGTTTTCCTTTTGTTCACTACATTTTTTTACTATTAATCATAGTCTATAAATAATGTTTAGAATCTCTTTTTTGAATGAATCAATGAAAAATAATCTATGAAGTAGTTATTACATGCCAGGCAATGAGCTAAAGAAGGGACACAAAAACAAAATGGGGGACAGTTGCTGCTCTCAAAGAACTTACATCCTATTAGGAGATGATAACACACATTGGAGAGTGGTGAGCAGGGAGTTTTGGTATGTGGAGTCACAAGGACTGTATGTTGATAGATAAGGCAATTGATTGACATGCCCTTTCTAAAAGTATAATGTTGTTTGTTAAGTTACTATTCCTAAAGTAAGAAATGGAAAGTGGAGGTGAAGGTTGGGATACATGTTTAATGGAAGGTAGATGATAAAATATCCTGGATGGGCAACTAGATGGGATAATAAAATGTCCATCCTTGTTATCCAGCAGAAATACCGCATGAAACTGTAGAGGAAAAGAGGGTCTAAACCCCAAAGGAAGTATACCAAACAAGAGCCCTCTAACAGCAAGTGCTATGACAGTCAATCATCTATAGTCTTGATGATACATGTGGTAGAAGCCTTCTACCTCCAAACAATAGATCCTGCCTTAGATCAGGCTATCTATCTCCAAGCTAGGTATTCAGACCCACAGATATGCAATGTAGACCTAAATGCTCTAAGGTACCTTCAGGATAAAATTAGCTCCCTTGTGTCTTTGACCATTTATCTAATTGATCTTTTTCTGATATCACAAGTGCCATTGTCTTTTTATGATTTGGCAGCACGTTTTCATTTTAAATTAGTTAGGTCTCTGTAAATTAAATATATATACTTTTCAAAAATTCAAATATATTTTATTTTTCCAATTATTTGTAATAACAATTTTCAATATATGTTTCCCAGAATTATAAGATCCAAATTGTCTCCCTCCCTTCTTTCCCTCTTCCTTCTTGGAGATGATAAGTAATTTGATCTGAATTATACATGTATTATCATTCAAAACATACTTTCAAAATATATATGCTTTCAAGAGAATGTTGTTGAATTATAGTATTTAATACATTTTGGATGCTTTTTGCATTTTTTAGAGAATTTTATAACATTTTCATTTAGCATTATAATTATTAGATTTGTCTTTTCTTTAGTTATTCTCTTGTAAGGGAATATTCACTTTCTTATTCTTATCATTTCTGTTACTCACTCAAACTTAATAGAAAATCAAACTCTTCTATCCTATAGTAATAATAATGTAGGTATAATAGGAGTCTGGCATATGCCCAGAATATTCAATGTTTCTTCCAGATGGTGAATTGTAAGATGCTGCTTCAGAAAGAACTATAATGACAGGGGAAGTTAGGTGGCTCCATGGATAGAGAGACAGGAGGTCCTGGGTTCAAATGTGACCTCAGATACTTCCTAGCTGTGTGACCCAAACAAATCACAACCCCAATTGCCTAGCCCTTGCCACTCTTCTGCCTTGAAACTAATACTCTATATTAATTCTAAGACATAGGGTATTTTTTTAATGTTTTAAGAATCATAATGATATATAAGAGATGTGTAGACATGGATCTTCTAGATCTAGTGACTAGATTCTTGATTTTTCATTCATCCTTTTCCATAAACATATAGGGAATGGGGTCTCCAACTGAGGAAGTTTCAAATGCCAGAAGTTCAAGAACAAGAATACAAGGAGTCTAGAAATCCAGATGGTAGTATTATAACCATGCCAGCACTGAGCCCTCTAGGAGCATTTGAGTGACAGGAACTCCAGCCCAACTGACACCTATATCAATGCTGTTTTTGGACATGAACTTGTCCAGCATTGCATAAGAATACCACAACCAACTCGGATCTCCTCCACCCCTAGAGACAAAAGTGTTGTAAGGGAGATTATGTCCCTTTTATTGTTCATTGAAATATTTGCATGTTTTTTGGGGGGTTATGTCTTTAAAATAAATGCCCCTTTGTAAAATTTAACCAGTATTAAGTGGTTAAATGGAACTGAGGTGCAAATCACTAGCCCCCTAAAAAATGGAGCAACACATGCAATGGGGAAGAAGCCAATAGAACAGATATTTGTAGAGAGAGGAAAGAGATATATCCCAATCCCTTCATGGGGAGGTACCCTAGAACTCTGAAGGAGTGATATAGCAACCTGGTCCTGAGAGAACATGAACACACATGCTAGATAGTGTAAAAATTAAATTAGTTTCTCTACTAAAAGTATTATATTTTAGAGGTTTATTAAAGATTATTAGAATTAATAAATAAATCAATAAGCCACATTCTAGGGTTGATAAGCCCATTCAATTTCACTTACTACATCTTGAGAGACGCGTGTGCTTAGAAGCGGGAGCAGAGAGAGCAAGTAGGCTGTACAGTTAGTTTAAATACCCATTTTTTTCTTGGCCCAGGTGGGTATCTCCGGTGAGATTTTAGGGAATTCTGAGAACTGCCAAGGACTTCTGGGGATTGAAATCTGGGGTTCAAATCTCCATTTTTACAATAGGTTATTCTAATGTATTTCTCCTTTAGAAGCTAAATGGAATAGTGGAGTGAGTGCTAATGCCTAGAGTCAGAAAGACTCATCTTCATGTGTTCAAATTTGGGTTCAGACATTTAGTAGCTGTGTGACTTTGGACAAGTCACTTAATGCTGTTTGCCTCAGTTTCCTCTTCTGTCAAATGAGCTGGAGAAAGAAATGGTGAGCCACTCCAGTATCTTTGCTAAGAAAAACAAAATGGGATCATGGGGAGTTGGGCACAACTAAACAACAACAGGACTTTCACTTTGGAATTACCTTGACCTTATTTTGTTTCTCTGAGTATTAGCAATTGTTTTGGCTTAGTTGTTTTAAACACAGTACTTATCATTTCAACTAGGAAACTTTGTTATTCTAAGATTACCTTGAATTAATGTAACCTTACATTTTTCTTTTTTCCTTCTTTTTTTTTATGACCTTGTCTTCTGTCCTGGACACAATACTAAATATTGGTTCCAAGGCTGAAGAAAAGGTAAGGGCTGGATAATTGGGATTAAGTGATTCATCCAAAGTATCTGAGGCCAAATTTGAACCCAAGCCTTCCCATCTCTAGGCCTAGCTCTCAATCCACTGAGCCACTCAGTTATCCCTGTCCATACATTTTTCAAAGTCTGTTGGTTTCTCAAATATCCATGTTCTGTGTTCATAGAGTATACTGAGTTTTTCTGAATAAGTAATTCTAGGTTAATGGCCTGTGCTTCTTAATTTTAAAATATATTCTCATTTCAGTGGTTCTTTTTTCTCCCTATTTAAAAGTCTATTCATGGTCAAAATATATGAATAAATGATTCCCAAAAAGAATTCCCAGCTGTTAACTATCATGAAAGATTGCTCCAATTCACCAATAAGAGCCATACAAATCTAAACAACTCTGGTGTTTCTATTCACATCCAATAAACTGATAAAGAAGACAAATGAAAATAGTCATAATAGTTCATGGAAATGTAAGTTGATACAACCAATCAAAAAAGTAACTTGGAATTATGCCTTTAAAAAGTTATTAAAATGTCCATATTCTTTAACCCAGATATCTAATAGCTAGGCAGATGTGCCAAGGAAGTCAAGGACAGAAAATTCTCATATTCACTGCAAATATTCAGAGCAGCACTTTTTATAATAGCAAAAAAAATCTTGAAACAGTGTATGTCCATTGACTGGAGAATGGTTAATAAATTTTGATACATGAATGTAATGGAATATCACAGATGTATCAAAAGTGCTCAACATCATCACATCCTCTCACAGTTTGTGGTATTTTTTCTTATCCCTACAGTTTTGTAGTTTTAACTATGATGTATCTAGGCATTTTAAATCTTTATTTACTCCTTATGGGTGTCATAGGGATCATATGTTTGTATTTCACTAGTTATTTTGTCAAATTCTGGGAATTCCTTTGACAACTTCCTGAAATACAGTGTCTGGATTTTTTCTAAATTCCCTCAGATATCTATAATCATAAAATTATAATTGTTGTGATCTCAGGAAAGGGGGGGGGGAATAAACATTTGTATAGTACCCAGTATGTGTCAGACACTGTGCTAGATGATTTACAAATATTATCTCATTTCATCCTCACAGCAACACTGTGAGATAGGTGCTGCTGTTGTTGTTCAGTCATTTCTGACTTGTTTTCCATTGCCTTCTCCAACTCATTTTATAGATGAGGAAATTGAGGCAGGGTTTAGTGATTTGCCCATGGTCACACAACCAGTAAGTATTTGAAGTCACATTTGAATTCAGATCTTTCTACTTTATCCACTGCACTACCTATTGACCTTAGGTGCTGCTATTTTCCCCACATTACTATATATTGCAATAAATCACATTTATTTGCTCAATTAAAGAAAGTAAGACAAACAGAGGTTAAATGACTTATCCAAGGTCAAATAGAGAAATGATTGAGACCAGAATTGAACTCAAATCTCCCTGACTAGATCCAGCTAGTCCTCAAGGCAGCTAAGGAGGATCTATCCCTCCATTCTGTCATTATAATATATGTTTTCCCCAACAGTTTATATAATTCAATAATTTTTAGAGTCCATATTTCCAGCTGGTCTGCAGCATACATAATTTCATTTTCCACTATCATCAGTTTTTCATTGCTTTTATTTTCTGAGGCTTTTCATTGTATTGTTCAAATTGGTCATTGTCTTAATTCCTCACTGCCTTTTGTTTCTGTAATTTTTTTGTCTGACTCTTCTTTTTTCAATTTTTTCTATTATTTGATCTTGTAATTTCCTTAGCATTGCCAATTCATGTGTGGTCCAAGAGAGTCTTGCCTTCCTTTGTTTCTATGGAGATGCTCTGGGCTCAGAGAAATTATTCACAGAGGGAGGCTTGTAGAGCTAGTTTTGAGATTCTGGCACGGGAAAGGGATTGCTCCCTCCTTCTTCTAGGGTCCTGATGTTCTCTTTGCTACCAAACTGTGAAATCAGGAGCCACTAAACAGATAAAAAACTGTCTTTAGATTTTTCAGATTCTTCTTTGAATTAGCTTTCAGAGACAAGATAGTAGTACCAGGGATTGAGAGGAAGGTATAAACAGCATGAAAAGGAAGCATAACCAAGGGATTCTAGGCACAAAAAAAAAGAACTGTTAGCAAATCCTGACCAGCACTGGCCAAAATCTGCTGAAAGCCAGCAGCAACTATGAATACCATTTGTCAGTGGGCTAGAAAGGAAAATGTCCACATCTCTATTTTTCTTTCATCAATGTGACTAGGGGGATGGGAAGAGCAGGTGAAAAATTCATTCCTTTTTATAAGCTTTAAATATGTATATTTAGGATATTTTTCCACACTGAAGATCAAGGAGGAAGATCCAAATGAATATTCATTCTCCCTGAAGATCTGGGAGGAAGTAAACATATTGGAGAAGAGTTTATACTTTCTTCTATATTTTGATTCCATGTTATTAGAGCTCTGTGATCACCCATTGAATGTCTCAATCTATATGGACCAATACCTGAGAGAGTGAACTATCTAATGGAGTGGGGAGAATGAGCCAAAAAATAAAATAAAACAAAATTGTAAAAGGTTTTAATCTTTGATAAATACTTTGACTCCTAGATAAGATAGTATACAGGAATGAAGAGGAAATTCTGTGCTTCCAGAAGCCATTTTGATGATAGAGAAAACCACTAGATTTCTTTAGGCTAACAACATGTTTTTTAAAAAGTGTCTGCAGATACACCAGTCAGTAGCAACTTCATTGTATGGTGTTAGCAAAGAAAAAACTGGTGTCCAGATTCAGATATTGCTTTCTAATATAATTCAAACTCTTTGCCTGGATTTTTACTTACATGACTTTATATAAGGAACATACCAAGTGATATTATAGTATGTATTTACCTCATGTGTGTCACATGTGTAGACTTGCAGATTTTATGCTTTATATTATTTTTTAAAATATTTATTACCTATCTTTCCTAGGATGTCTTTCATGGTATATTTTCCCATTTCTATAGTTTCTGATTTCATAGCTAAATGATCCATTCTATAACATCTAAAAATTTATCTTACTTCTCTTTCTTTTAAATTTTTTATCGACCCTTTTTTTGCATAGATTTTTTAATTTTTCTTTAGGGTTTCTCCTTGTTGGTTTTAAAGTGTTTTGTGGGATACATAAAGATCTGCTTTCATTCATTTTCCTTAGTAAACAAAACTGTTTGGAGTCTTTTGAGCCTGTGTACCTGTATGGGGAATTGGTGAACATAACCTAGAAGTATCAAATTCTGAAATTCCTAAATTATCTAGAGGACAGTAAACAAGAGAAGCTCTTGGTGTTCATCCTTTGTTTTCCAAGAGGACCAATCATGTATGTCTGTATGATTGAAAATCTGTTACCCTAAAAAAGAACTACCTATCCCAAGAGCCCACTGACTTCCTGTCATTACATACTTCCTGTAGACAGAGGATAAAGGGCATGGGCTTTGGATGCTCCCATAGAATCAGCATTGATGGCGGTGAGTGGGGTTGACTAAAAAATGACTAACCAGCCATGGGCACATGGTCTTTATTTTGTATCTTCTTTATTCCTTGATTTCTAATGATCATTAATAAATCTCTTAAAATATATTATTATTGATATTTAATTTTAACTTTTACATGTCTTGACTCCAATATGAGCTGGATTTAAATGAGGCAGAGTTGCATAAAATTGTGAGTCTCACTTTCTTTCAAAGTCATCCACATCTAGTGGCAATACAAAAGTTAGGATAGCTGTCAATGGCCCAGGGTACAGTAGTGTAAAAAATAGACTCGAATACAGGACTAAAATCCCCATGAGCCTTTGCTCCACTTCCCCAGAATGCCTTGTAATCTCACCTGGGCCGAGATCGAGAAGGTATTTAAGTTGACTCAAAGGCTTTTGAGGCGCTCCGCTCTTTTGGACTTCTGTTTTGGAGCAGAGGCGTCTCTTCCATGATGTGAGGTTATTTTGTCTAGGCCTCTGGCCTAGGCACATGTTTCTTACTTGTATATTTTTTAATCTTTAACCTTTAATAAACCTCTAAAAAATATAATGCTCCTTGCAGAGAGAAGCTAATTTCTACCTGCCTCAGATGCCTCAGTCTCCCCATCTCCCCTAAATTTTAATCTTTACAGTAGATGATCTTGGTGTCTTCAGTGTCTGACAGAACTCTAAACATTCCATAACATCTGCTTCAGCTGCCTTCATGACCATTGAAAAAAATTATTATCTGCCTTTTCTACCAACAGTAGCCTTCACAAACCTGGGTTGGATACCCCCTAACCTACCTAGTAAGCCTATTGGTTACCCTCAACCTGATTTGGCCTGCCTGCTGAGATAGTTTGCCAGGGTGTGGCCCCTGGGCATGCTATAGGTGAAAGCTGGGTGGCAGCTAGACCCAAAGGCGAAAAGCAGCCCTGAAAAGGGTATGGTAAGTCCCCCCCCCCCCCAACAGAGGTACTAATCTTCTCTGAATGCCCTTATCTTATAAAAGAAGTAAAATATTCCTCAAAATATACCTGGCCCTTAACATCAGCAAGAGGTTAAATGAATAAATGAATGAATGAGCATTATAAGCACATATTATGTGCCAATCACTTTGCTAATCACTGGGATCCAAGTACAGAAGCAATGACAGTCCCTCCCTTCAAGAGCTTAGATTCTAGTAGTGAAAGTCAACTCATATAGCAGGAGCAATGGCCAGCAAGGGGCATTTTGGGTTGGAGTTACAGGGATAGTGAATGGAGTTATAGAGAGTAAATCATCACATCCTTTTGAGAAGTAATGACAATATTTATTTGATTATGATTAAGAAATGTGGCAAGATACTAGATAGATATATGGTGGCAAGACTTCCCCAAGTACACAGGCAGCTCATGCCACATTGTATGTGGTATCCCTGAGAGGAGGACAGGTACCCTGAACGTGTCTCCACTGCTCCTAGTCCCAGAGGCAGCTCATTGTATACCTCATCCAGAAAGAAGGGTCCATGGGTTCCAAGAGCACAGAAAGCCTTTAGGTCTTTTCTTAAAAAACAGATTTGGGGCTTGATACTACCTGAGAGGGTAGAGGCATCATTAAAGGGGCCAGAGATAATACATGCCACAAAGAATAGGGTTGAGGTTCTCTGAAGGAAAAGGGTCCTAGATCACCTAACCCAGAGTCCTTGCTCCCCCTATGCTGCCCTGCCTAGGATCCATGGGATCTGGGTAACTGAATCACAGATAAGAATTTTAAGGCTGTAACAGAAGTGAAAAATCATACAGTTCCATTCCCCCCTTTTTACAGAAGTAATCACCCAGAGATGCTAATTGACTTGGTCCTAAATCAGATTAACTAAAAATGCTCCCTTCTGTTTGACCTCTAAAAGAAATACCTTAGAGCAACGTTCCTATCCTTGCCCATGGGATCCTCCACCCCACCCCCTCACCAATGCTTCATGTTCTAAAATTACCTCTTCCCTCTGCCTCCTTCAAAACTGTCATTCCCTCCATTTGAGACAATTTTCAAGTAGGTATTGGGAGGAAGAAAACTCATACTGCGCTTCTGCCTCGGAACCAATACATTGTATTGAGCCCAAGACAGAAGATAAGGGTTTAGATAGATAGATAGATAGATAGATAGATAGATAGATAGATAGATAGATAGATGAATGGAGAGATGGATAGATCTGTAGTACCTACCTCACAGAATTGTTCTAAGGTTCAAATAAGATTATACGTGTAAAGTGCCTTTTCAGCCATAAAGACCTATAAAACCCATCTAATTATAAAAAAAAACACCTTACCTTATGTCTTAGAATCAAAACTGTGTATTGGTTCTAAGGTAGATGAATGGTAAGGACTGGGCAATGGAGGTTAAGTGACCTACCCAGGGTCACACAGCTAGGAGATGTCTGAAGCCAGATTTAAACTCAGGATCTCCCATCTCTGGACCTGGCTCTCAATCCACTGAGCCACCCAACTTCCCCCTATCCCATCTATTGGTATTTTAAAAGATGATACCTTGGAATAGAATTGCCAGCAATATAACTAAGTTAAAAATTTCAGAGAGAATCTCAAGAGCTTGAGAGATATTTGGGGGGTGGGTGAAGCTACACTCTAGTACAGAGGCAAGAAATATGAGTTACTGGTTCTGAATTTGTTATTAGTAGCATGAAATCTTGGCAAATTATTCAACTTCTCCGGGCCTCAACAATTATCTCTGCAAGTGGCAACAATGATACCTTACCTGATTGAAGCAATCGATTAGATTAGATCTCTTGAAGTGACAGCCGGCTCTAAGATCTATAAGCCCCAAGACCTAGACAGCTAGAGAATTCCTAGTCTGACTGGGTTATAGGGACCTAGGAATTTTTTTTTTTCTTGAATCTCCTTTTACTTGTCTAGCCAAGCTTTCTCAGTCTCCTCTATAAGATCATCAGTCATCTCCCACTGTCTAAGCATATCTTTTCCCAAGGATGAGTCCTGAGTCAGTTTCTCTTAATACTCTACATGTTTTAGTTATCTCATGCACTTCCATGAATTACTTGCAAACTGTAAAACACTGTATGAAAGAGGCAGCTGGATGGCTCAGTGGACTGAGAGCCAGGGTCAAAAATGGGAGGTCCTGGGTTCAAATGTGGCCTCAGACACTTCCTAGCTGTGTGACCCTGGGCAAAACACTTAACCCCCATTACCCAGCCCTTATCACTCTTCTCCCTTGGAATCAATACAGAGTATTGATTCTAAGATGTAAGTCAGGGTTTAAAAAACACTATATGGATATGAGTTATTATTATTATTATTATTATCATCCCTACATAAATAACTCCTAAATCTATTTATCCAGCCCTAATCTTTCTCCTGTTGTGTTTCACTTAACATCATTACATCATAACTGATTGCTTCTCCCCTAAACCTATACCCTCCTCCAAACTTCTGGAGGTGGCACCATCGTACTTCCAGTCAACAAGGCTCACAACCAGAGCCATCCCTTGATTCTTCTCTCTCCCTTACCTCCCATATCTAACCAATTCCCAAATCTTGTTGATCTTACTTCTACATATGCCCCCAATATCTATCATCTCCCTTCTCTCCACTCCTATAGATACCATCCTAAGACCCTCCCCTGGACTATTGTAATAATTTCCAAATTGGCCCCCCTCTATCCAGATACCTAAGTGGGACCATAGTGCAGGGAGCACTGGGCCCAGAGACAGGAAGACTCATCTTCCTGAGTTCAAATCTAACCTCTGATACTTATTAGCTGTGGGACCCTGGACAAGTCACTCAACCCAGCTTGCCTCAGTTTCCTCACCTGTAAAATGATCTAGAGAAGGAAATGGAGAACCACACTAGTATTGTTGTCAAGGAAATCCAAAATGGGGCCATGAAGAAGCAAACACAACTGAAAAATGACTGAACAACTATCCAGACTCTGCCCTCTCCTATATCTGCCCTCTCTGCACAGCTATCAAAATAGTCTTCCTAAGTTACCTGGCTCATCACATCACTTCCCTGATCAAACATCTTTGGTAGCTTCCTCATTTTCCTAATATAAAATACATATTCTTTAGCAGGGCATTTAAAACCATGATACTTTTATTTCTATTGACTTTTTAATTCTTTTTTCTTATTATTCCCCTTCACACATTCCATGTTTTAGCCAAACTGGCCTAGCAGCTGTCCCTAGAACTCAGTATTCCATCTCTCATTTCTATACCTTTGTACAAACTGTGCCCTGCCCTGCAGCTCTATGCTTAGAGAGAGTTCTTATTCTACCTTTGCCTTTCAGAATCCTGATTTTCATCCTGCCTGAATTCATCAGTTACCTTTTCAACAGTCATTCCTGATCTTCCCCTCTTCCCTAGTATTAGTGCTCCCTCCCTCCTCAAATTATTCATATTTATGTATGTATGTATTCATCTATGCAAAGATTTTATACCTTCCCATACCTCTCTTCCCAGTAGAAAATACATTCTTTGAAGTCAGGAACTGTTTTCATGAATTTTGTTTTGACATCCCAAGTGCTAAGCACAGTATTTTGAACATATTTGTGATTTAATAGGATGTTTTCTGAGAAAATTTCAGGGCATTTCTCTGCCCAGTTATACCGGCTATTTGCCTACATAATTCCAGAAATACTTTCCAAATCTCATGCCCTACAGCCTCTCAACTTTCTACCTAGAACTAGATCAGACACTCTTATGCTTTCCCAAAGTTGAACTGGTTAGAAAGACGACCAGACCTTCCATTAGGATCTAAGCATGGGAAAATTGTGACTAGATCCACGGGATGACGGTAGATTATTAGGAAAGAGTAAAAGACTGAAGAATCAGAGTTATGAGAAAATATCGTTGGCCGTACCCAAATCACTAAGTAAACCTATTATATGTGGGAGGTCTTAATAATTTGTCATTCAAAAAGACATCAGAATCTAAATCACAAAAATGTGAAGGGTTTTGCAAAGGATTTCAGGAGTACAAGGGAAATCTGGTTTGGGAACTGCCATTGTTTTTTTAAAGTTTTGGAAATTTTTATTTAAATTAATTAACTTAGAATATTTTTCCATGGTTACAAGATTCTTGTTCTTTCCCTCCCCCCACCTCCCTCCCATAGCCAACACACAATTCCACTGGGTTTTACATGTATCATTGATCAAGAACTATTTCCACATTATTGATATTTGCACTAACGTGATCATTTAGTGTCTATATCCCCAATCATATCCCCATCAACCTATGTGGTCAAGGAGTTGTTTTTCTTCTTTGTTTCCATTCCCACAATTCTTCCTCTGAATGTGGATGGCGTTCTTTCTCATAAGTCTTTCAGAATTGTCCTGGATCATTGCATTGCTGCTAGTGGAGAAGTCCATTATGTTTGATTGTACCACAGTGTATCAGTCTCTGTGTACAATATTCTCCTGGTTCTGCTCCTTTCACTCTGCATCACTTCCTGGAGGTTGTTCCAGTCTCCATGGAAATACTCCAGTTGTTCCTTTGAGCACAATAATATTCCATCACCAACATATACCACAATTTGTTCAGCCATTCCCCAATCAAAGGGCATCCCCTCATTTTCCAATATTTTGCCACCACAAAGAGCGCAGCTATGAATATTCTTGTGCATGTCTTTTTCCTTATTATCTCTTTGGGATACAAACCCAGCAGTGCTATGGCTGGATCAAAGGGCAAACAGTCTTTTAACACCCTTTGGGTATGGGAACTGCCATTCTTGACCACAACAGGCTGATAGAGGTTAGGAGACTTGCCCAAGGTGACATGGATAATAGTTGTCAAAGGCAGAATTTTAATCAAATTCATCTTGGCTGAAAGCACAGTATTTGATCTACTGTATTTGCCGCCTCTAAATCAGAATCTGATAAAATTCTAAAAACATACACTCATGGTAAGAACATTGCTTCAAGAAACTTCTGAGAGGGTTGGAAAAGGAAAGCAACACTGACTTTATGTTGAACAAAGAATTGTATTAGCAGAATGGCTTTGATAGCAACATCAGTTGAAGAAATTGCTTGTGAAGCATAATGTTCCAGAAATTGTTCCTCCTCTCTGTTCCAGGATAAGATCACAAAACAAGTAAAATGTCCTAGTCATTGTAGCTATTTTCCTTGTTGATGGAGTAATATTCACCCAGAAGCCTGTTTTTTTTTGTTGTTGTTGTTTGGTCATTCAGTAGTATCCAATTCTTTATGACCCTCTAGACCATACCACATTATACCCTTTCAACCTGAGGGGCTCATCTTCCACCATCTTATCTTTCCCATTTTTATACTGTCCATGGAGTTTTCTTGGTAAACATACTAGAGTGGTTTGCAATTTCCTTCTCCAGTGATTCACCTTTTTTTCAGAACTCTCCTTGGGCAACCCTGTATGGGGCTATGCAAGCCCTTCTGCCATTACAAGGCAATGATCCAGGAGAGGAAAAGCCTATAAGGATGTATCTATGCTTTGCACAATCAAAACAGTGCTCAGAGCAATTTGATTCTGCCTTCCCTTGTTAGCAAGCAAAATCTGCTTGGTTTATGCTACCAAGCTCACAAGAACTGGTTTCTTGTAAGATTTATTTTTCTCCCTCATTAGCACAATAAGGGAGTAATTTATTTCAGTGTGTCTGTAATACATCTCATCTCTGCAAGGAGCTCTGGGATCTCTAGAAGTACCCATAGGGAGAAACAAAATTACAAGACACCATGTAGTGACAAGATCTGTGCCTGGGTTTCATGATTCTTTCTTTTTTCATTTTTCCCTTTCCTCTTAAGAGGAATTCTCTTTCTGATAGGCACACGTGCAGAGGCTGTAGCTGGTTCACATTGCTGCCATGGGCCAAATTCCATCAGTGGTTGATAGGAAATGGCAAAGAGTTGAACAAATAGACCATTACTCCCCAAATCCCTGGCACCCAGAAACCCAGATGGTAGAGATTAGAGCAGCAGAGGCCAATTTGGAGCAGCTGTTGAAAATTCCATTAAATGCATGGATGAATGAAGGGTTATTGATCTTGTCCTGCCAAGCTCTAGCCTTGAATTATTCCTACCACTCCCTGACTTTAATATAATTTATATGCAACAGAATGAAGCTGGAGAAAAACACAAAACTGTGCTAACTGAGTCCATTATAAATTTATGTTACATAATCTCAATTGGACCCTCACTGAGGCAAGGCAATCCTTTTATGCATACCTAATCAATTATTTATCCCACCCACCACAATTGCTTTTCTAAACTGTTTCATCCTTCCTCAAACTTTCCATTCTCCCAGGGATGTCTGGAAATAGCTTCAACCAGCTTCTGAGGACCCCAATATTAAATTTTTAGTGCTAAGCAATACACTTTAGAAACTGGCAAATGCTACAAATGAGAGCTTGATTTATTGTTTTACTGATTGTTTAGACTTAAGATGACTTTAATAATGCTGTTTAAACTTAAAAGTTGGGAGAAGATACTTTAATTTAGAAAGCCAATTGTTAAAACATTTATCAACATACCCTTGTAATTGTCCGTAAATATCGCTCAAGCTTAGCAATATAGTGAGTAGAAGGTTCAGAGGATAAAATCATCACCAACCTGAAGACCAGGTTACTTTAGCCATCATCATCTTCACTGACAAGTGCATTATATAGTATTTATATAGTCCTTTAAGGTTTGCAAAGCACTTCACATATATTATCTCATTGAAGCCTTACAACACCCCTGCCCTCTCCCCACCTTCTCAGCTAAGAAATTTGCTTCATGTTCCCTGAAAAAAACTGAGGCTGTTTGCTAAGAGTTCCCTCTCATCCCTCCCTTTTTATCTCATTCCCTCAGGTGCCTTCCCCCACTATCATCTCGGTCAACCCTGTGACACATAATTTGTGTCTCTTCTCCTTTCCAAAGCAAAACCCTCCACAAGTACAACCAATCCCATTCCATCCCATTCCATTCAATCTTCTCCCTCTGTCTCACTTATCTTCAATCCTATCTCCCGGGCTACTTCTTCACTATCTACAAATATACTTATATCTGAGAGAGAGAGAGAGAGAGAGAGAGAGAGAGAGAGAGAGAGAGAGAGAGAGAGAGAGAGAGAGAGAGAGAGACAGAGAGAGAGAGAGAGAGACAGAGAGAGAGACAGAGACAGAGAGACAGAGAGAGAGACAGAGACAGAGACAGAGAGACAGAGAGAGAGACAGAGAGAGAGAGAGAGAGAGAGAGAAGACACCTTCATTTAATCTGTCTATATCCACTAGTGATCATCCTATATTTCTCCCTTTAGAGCTAATGTCCTAGGGAAAGTCATCTTACAGTCTATACCTCCACCTCCTTTCCTCTCACTATCCCCAGTAGTTAGCACTGTGGTTGGCACATAGTAGGGACTTTTAAAATATTTATTTATCATTGACTTATCATAGTCTTTTAATTTTCTGGCTCTCACTTTGCCTCTTAAAAAAATACCCATATCTTCAGTCTTTGGATTAATGCTAAAGATTGATTCCAAGGCTTAAGCGATTGAAGTTAAGTAACTTCTCCAGGGTCACATAATTCAGACATATCTAAGGCCAAATTTGAACCCAGTCCTCCTGACTCCAGAGTCCACTTTGACACTCCTCCCTATGCCTCTTAATTCTCCTCTTTATCTTCTTAATCCTGGTTTTTATCTCTCATCCATCCCTCAAATATTTGCCAAGAGTCACAGAGCTACTATGTGTCTGAGGACAGGTTTGTACCTGATTTCAGACCCTGCATTCTATCTGTCATGTGCCACTGTGCCACTAGTTGTCCTAATGACCAATGGAAAACCTCAAAAGCAGATAACATGGCCAAGAAGAAGGGAGGAAAGGCCTAGACAATCCACAAACAGTATTGTCAATTCTTGGATGATCAGGAGTTAAATATAATTTTTCCTATTTTTTAAATATAATTTTTAAAAATATTTTCCACAGTTAAATGATTCATGTTCTCTCCCTCCTCTATTCCCTCTTTGCCTCCCTAAGCTGACAAGCAATTCCACTGGGTTATACATGTATTATCACTCAAAACCTATTTCCATATTATTCATTTTTATAATAATCTTTATTTAAGTATAATTTTTAAAACTATTGTCTCTCAAGGACTTATGAGAAAGAATGCTATCCACATCCAGAGGAAGAACTGTGGACATAGAAACACCGAAGAAAAATAATAGCTTGATCACATGGGTTAGGGGGGATATGATTGGGGATGTTCACTCTAAATGATCACCCTAGTGCAATTATCAATAATAGGAAAATAGGTCTTGATCAATGACATGTAAAACCCAGTGGAATTGCTCGTTGGCTACAGAATGGGAGGTGGGAAGAGAGGAGGGAAAGCATATGAATCATGTAACCATGGAAAAATAGTCTTAATTAATTAAATAAACTTAATTTTTTTTAAAGAATGTGTGTGTGGGGGGGGGGGGAACTATTGCCTCTCAAGTTTATTCTCTTTCAAAACACAGCTCAGTAATATTCCTGACTAGATCATCAATGTGTATCACAAAGTCCTAAATAAAAGCAGTCATTTTTCGAGTTGGAGAGGTTAATTCTAAGGGAAAGAAGAAATTTAATCCGTTTAGAAACGATCTTTTCCTACAATCTAAATTCCAGGTACCTCATGGGGGGCTCTGGTCTGACCCATGCGCCCCCTGGTGGTCTCATGACCTGAAGCAACAATTTATTGTAAGCAAAGAGTGTGTGGGTGTTCGTTCCTCGGCATCAGAACATACAGCTTCTCTCCCCCAATAGCTTTTGCAATCGCACTGAGGTTTACCCAGACAGGCAGGAATCCTTTTTAGAACTGAAATATTTCTGTGACTTCGAAGAAAGGTCAAAGAATTCCGAATGGAATCAAGAGGAGTCCTGCACACGTTTCGGATTTGTGCTCTGACTCTTAGGAGACCTTAGACAATTCGCATAACCGGCTTCAGTTTCTGTGAAATGGGGGAGGGAAGTTTAGAAAGCAAACCCAAATCCCCTAGACTAAGCTTCCCGAAAGCAGGCACTATTTTTGCTTTTATTTGTATTCTCCCGTATTTAATGTCCCAGTAAATTCAGGAGTCTTGGGCTTCCCGGAACTCGGAGACCAGAACGAGAGCCAGAACTAGACTGCTAAGTATTTTCTGAGTGTACCCCTTGCTTCACTACCTTAGAGCAAAGGTACGAGATTCGGAACAAAGGAAGGTCGGTCTAGCTCCAGAAACCCTAGGTCAGGGCATTGACTCTCCCGTTAGGTAGACAGAGCTTGGAGTTCCCCCGCCGCATCAGTGTAGCTGGTCCCCCACAGCCACAGGCACATCTGACCCACGCTTGACAAGATTCTGAAAGGTACAGGTCATCAAAATCTGGTTCTGTCCCAGGGATACGGCTGGCAAACTCCCATCTCTGGTTCCTCTTATCCTTATGATTCAGAAACCCCATCTGTGAAGATGAAAATCCTTTTCCCTGCTAAGTCTTTCTATTCTCTCATCCCTTTGCACCTCACTTCTACCTACAGAGTAGGGGGTGTTCAGGAAAGAAGAGAGTTTCTGGTGTGAGGGTTTACTGAGACCTTTTCAGGACTAATTTCCTCCTGATTTTTCACTCGGATCTAAGAAGCGGTATCCTGCACATCAAACTGACTTGCAGACAGACTAAACCAGGTAGAGAGTAACAGGTAGACCTCAAACCCATTGATGAGTTGGGTTGTGTGTAGCCCAAGCTTACGAAGTCAGTTCCCAACACAAGGGGCAGGTAAGAACAAACTGTTCCAGTGGCTATGAAGGCAGCAGAAGTAGGCACTGCATAAGGTTTAGAGCTCCAGGAGACATCGAAGATGCCAGGATTATCCACTGCATCCTAAGCTATCACCAGCCATCTTGATTTTTGTCATCACTAGACTTTGATGACTTAGAAGAGAGAGTAAGGCATCTGATGACTTTGTGGAAGACTGTCTCATTTCAATCCAATTTATGCATGAGACATCAGTGATGTCATTTTGGTCCTCTTCCAGTATAAAGGACAACAACCACCCTCTCCACAGTTCTCCTCCTCTTCCCTACTGTTTCATTTTGCTCTTAGCATTTCCTGATTTATTGTTCTTGTTTTGGAGTTTTCTTTTAAATAATTTTAAATTGTGCAGCTAAACACACACACACAAAAAAACATTTTATACATGTAGCAAAACACCAAAAATGATTCATTTCATATTGCTTACTTTTAAAAGTATATAATAAATTTTACTTTTCTTTCAAACCTATCCTACTCTCTTTCCCCTTAACCAACATACTTCTCAATAAAAATTAAAAAATAAAAATAAAAAAAACACTGAGAAAAATAAAGAAATAAAAACCCTTCTAAAGGATCAGCATGGTCATGCAAAACATTAATCTACTTAATAGCCATATATGTCTGCCTTGCATTTTATGCAAGATGTATCATGGCTTCATTACAAACCATTGCATTCATTAGTGTGTTTAAGTATTTCAAAGTTGTTTTTCTTTACAGTGTTGTCATCTTTTTGTAAATTGTACTCCTGGTTCAGTTCACTTTCTCTTCACTTCATACCACCCTAGGATTCTCTGAAATAATTTATTCTGTCATTTCTTATGGTGCTAAATCTTCTATTACATTCATTTACCATGTGTTCAATCACTCTTTGAAGCTATCCAAGATATGCCCTTAGAGTGTAGTTCTTTTTTTTCTCTTCCTTCACCCACTTTTGTTTTTTTAATTTATTTTTTTATTGGTCTTCACATTATTACTTTATTTTATTTTAATTTTTTTTTGCCAATCTGATATGTGTGAGATAATATATCAGAATTGTTCTGGTTTCATTTTCTTCCATTTGAATAAATTTATTTAGTCAATTTAGAACATTATTCCTTGGTTACAATAATCATATTATTTGCCTCCCTCCCCTCCACCCACTATTCCCGCAGCCAACGTGCAATTTCATTGGGTATTACTTGTGTCCTTGATCAGAACCTACTTCCCTTTCTACCCCCCTCCCTTCTTATTCCCCCCCTTATTTTCCCTGTAGTCTTTCTAAAACTAACCCCACCCTCTTCCTCCCTTGTACTGCTTCCCTCCCCACCAGTCCATTTATTACCATTCTACTCCCCTATAGGGCACAAATCTATTCTCTACCCCAATGGATTGGATTATTCTTCCCTCTTTGGGTCAACTTCAAAGCGTGTAATAGTTGAGTATTTCCTATCTCCAACCTCTTTAGCCTTCCAGTGTATTGATGTTCTCCCCGTTCCCGCCATGAGCTGCTTTGTGACATATGAATTCACCCCCATTTGTTTATTTTCCCATTTCTTTTAGTATTAACCTCTTTTTTTAGCTCTAGTCATGTATATATATATATAGATAGATAGATAGATAGATATAGATATAGATAGACAGATAGATAGATATATACATACACATGTGGATGTGTAATACCCCATTTTATGAACTCTTTGGGATTAGAAGCATTTATCAGAGAAAACTGCTGTAAAAAAAATTTCCCCCAAGTTTCTGATCTTCTACTAATCTTCGTTGTATCAATTTTTTCCCACACCAGGTAGACCAGCCCTTGGGTGCACTCTTTCTTTATGCTGGGGGGAGAGGGACTGGAGATTAACCCTTGGTCTGGGGAGGGTGCCCTTTCAAGAATGACAGACTCTGAACTTCCGGGTAAACATGGCCACAGTCTAGATGCAAGACTCTTCCTCTCCTCAGCACCCACCAATATAGACTACCTCAAAAGACCAAAAAAACCAAATTCATAAGAACGAAGGGACTCTACATTAGAGCGCAGCATTGAAGGTATGTGGGATTTGGGCATTTCCACACTATAAGGGGGTAAAAAAGCTTCCACCAAAACCGTGAGCTGATCTACCCTCCCCCACCCACTTATGGAGCCAGAGTCAGAGCCAGTGTGCCAGAATCAGTGAGTGAGGTGCACATCTACAGTGAGTAAGAAGCACTTCTAAGTCCTTGGGAGCAGACTAAGACCAACAAAGACCTACCCCTGAGAGCACCTACACCTGAAACCCCAGCAGGCTGAAGAGCACAGACTGTGGGGGCTCGCAGGAAAATAGTACAGAGAAGGGCAGCAAATAGAAGCTGTGGAGATTCAAGAGTTTGCCTCAGGCAAAATCCTTGCTCCTTAACTCCATACACAGAGAGCCTGCCCATCTCACTCAGATTTCTGACTAAAAAGACTAAAAAAACTTCCACAGTGATGGTAAATTGCACCAACAATCTTCCTCCAAGGAAAACAAAAAGAAGATATTGACCCTGGAAAAATTTTTTATGGAGGAAAAACCCAGGCTACAGAGAAAATACAGGAGGAAATTCAAATAAACCCAAAACCCTCCAAAAAATGGAAATTGTTTACAAGCTTTTGAAGAATTTAAATTGGAGCTGGCACCAATACATACTTGAGGAAATAAAATAAATAGGATAATCTTTATCACACAAAGATATGCATGGGAAGGGGACGGGAAAATACTCTTATAAGAAAGAGAGAAAGAAAGTGCTAACTTAAACCTTACTCTCAGTGAAATCAGTTCTGAGAGGGAAGACCATCTAGATCCATTGGGGTCTTGAATTCTATCTTATCCTACAGGGAAAGTGAGAAGGGAAAACTAAAGAGGGTAGGGGGGAGGGAGTACAAAAAGGGAGGGGAAAAAGAAAGGAGAGAGAACTTAACATACCCAAAAACCCAAGAAGGGAACAAACAGGGAGGGGCCAGAAAGGGAAACATATTAAGGGAGGGGATTAGGGGGATTGATTAGAAGTAAACAACTGATTTAAAAGGATAAAGCAAAAGAAGAAAGGACAGAACTAGGAGAGGATATCAAAATGCTAGGGAATACACAAATGACAATCATAACTTTGAATGTGAACAGAATGAACTCACCCATAAAACAAAAACAAATAGGAGAGTTGATTAGAATTCAAAATCCTACCATATGTTGTCTACAAGAAACACACCTGAGGCGGGTAGACACTCACAAAGAATTAAAGGTTGGAGCAAAACCTATTGGGCCTCAACTGAGAGAAAGAAGGCAGGAGTTGCAATCACGATGTCTGACAAAGCTAAAGTAAAAATAGATCTGATTAAAAGGGATAAGGAAGGTTAATACATCCTGATAAAATGGAGTATAAACAATGAGGAAATATCAATAATCAATATGTATGCACCAAATGGTATAGCATCCAAATTTCTAAAGGAGAAACTAGTGGAATTGAAGGAGGAAATAGACAGTAAAACTATACTAGTGGGAGACCTGAAACTACCACTATGAGATTTAGATAAATCAAATCAAAAAATAAATAAGAAAGAGGTAAAAGATGTGAATGAAATCTTAGAAAAATTAAAGTTAATAGATATATGGAGAAAAATAAATAGGGACAAAAAGGAATACACTTTCTTGTCAGCAGCACATGGTACATTCACAAAGATTGACCATATACTAGGTCATAAAAACATGACAAACCAATGCAGAAAAGCAGAAATAATAAATGCAAACTTTTCAGATCATAACACAATAAAAATAATGATCAGTAAGGGTACGTGGAAAGCCAAATCAAAAATTAATTGAAAATTAAATAATATGATTCTCCAAAATCGGTTATTTAGAGAACAAATCATAGAAACAATTAATAATTTCATTGAAGAAAATGACAATGATGAGACATTCTTTCAAAATCTCTGGGATGCAGCCAAAGCAGTACTCAGGGGAAAATTTATATCCTTGAGTTCATATATTAACAAATTAGGGAGGGCAGAGGTCAATGAATTGGACATGCAAATCAAAAAACTTGAAAGCTAACAAAGTAAAAATCCCCAGAAGAAAACTAAATTAAAGATCCTAAAAATTAAGGGAGAAATTAATAAAATAAAAAGTGAAAGAACTATTGAACTAATAAATAAGACTAGAAGCTGGTATTTTGAAAAAACAAACAAAATAGACAAAGTACTGGTCAATCTAATAAAAAAAGGAAAGAAGAAAATAAAATTAACAGTATCATAGATGAAAAGGGAGACCCTCACCTCCAATTAAGAGGAAATTAAGGCAATCATTAAAAACTATTTTGCCCAATTATATAGCAACAAATATGACACTCTAGGTGATATGGATGAATATTTACAAAAATATAAATTGCCTAGATTAAGAGAAGAAGAAATAGAATTCTTAAATAATCCCGTATCAGAAAAAGAAATTGAACAAGACATCAAAGAACTCCCTAAGAAAAGATCCCCAGGGCCTGATGGATTCACAAGTGAATTCCATCAAACATTCAAAAAACAACTAATCCCAATAATATACAAACTTTTTGACATAATGAGCAAAGAGGGAGTTCTACCAAATTCCTTTTATGACACAAATATGGTACTGATTCCAAAGCCAGGCAGGTCAAAAATGGAGAAAGAAAACTATAGACCAATCTCCTTAATGAACATAGATACAAAAATCTTAAATAGAATTCTAGCAAAAAGACTCCAGCAAGTCATCACAAGGGTTATTCACTATGACCAGGTAGGCTTCATACCAGGAATGCAAAGATGGTTCAATATTAGGAAAACCATCCACATAATTGACCATATCAACAAGCAAACCCCCCAAAAATCACATGATTATCTCAATAGATGCAGAAAAAGTCTTTGACAAAATATGACACTCATTCCTATTGAAAACACTAGAAATTATAGGAATAGAAGGGTCTTTCCTAAAACTAATAAATAGCATTTATCTAAAACCATCAGCCAACATCATCTGCAATGGGGATAAACTAGATGCATTCCCAATAAGATCAGGAGTGAAACAAGGGTTCCTGTTATCACCGCTATTATTTAACATTGTACTAGAAACACTAGCAGTAGCAATTAGAGAAGAAAAAGAAATTGAAGATATTCAAATTGGCAATGAGGAGACCAAGCTATCACTCTTTGTGGATGATATGATGGTCTACTTAGAGAATCCGAGAGAATCAACCAAAAAGCTAGTGGAAATAATCAACAACTTTAGCAAAGTTGCAGGATAAAAAAATAAACCCACATAAGTCATCTATATATCTCCAACACATCTCAGCAGCAAGAATTAGAAAGAGAAATTCCATTTAAAGTCACCCTAGACAATATAAAATACCTAGGAATCTATCTGCCAAGACAAACACAGGAACTATATGAACACAACTACAAAACACTCTCCACACAATTAAAACTAGATCTAAACAATTGGAAAAAAACATTGATTGCTCATGGGTAGGACAAGCTAACATAATAAAAATTAAAATCCTACCCAAACTTATTTACTTATTTAGTGCCATACCCATGAAACTACCAAAAAACTTTTTTACTGAATTAGAAAAAACCATAACAAAGTTCATTTGGAAGAACAAAAGATGAAGGATATCCAGGGAAATCATGAAAAAAAATGCAAAGGAAAGTGGCCTTGCAGTACCAGATCTCAAACTATACTATAAAGCAGTGGTCATCAAAAACAATATGGTACCAGCTAAGAGACAGAAAGGGGGATCAGAAAGGAGGAGACTTGGGGTAAGTGACCTCAGCAAGACAGTCTATGACAAGCAAAGATCCCAACTTTGGGGACCAAAATCCACTATTTTATAAAAACTGCTGGGAAAATTGGAAGACAGTATGGGAGAAATTAGGTTTGCATAAACACCTCACACCCTACACCAAGATAAACTCAGAATGGATGAATGACTTGAACATAAAGAAGGAAACTATAAGTAAACCATGTGAACACAGAGTAGTATACATGTCAGACCTTTGGGAAAGGAAAGATTTTAAAACCAAGCAAGATTTAGAAAGAGTTATAAAATGCAAAATAAATAATTTTGACTACGTCAAATTAAAAAGTTTTTGTACAAACAAAACCAATGTACCTAAAATTAGAAGGAAAGCAACCAATTGGGAAATAATCTTCATAACAAAAACCTCTGACAAAGGTCTAATTACTCAAATTTACAAAGAGCTAAATCAATTGTACAAAAAAATCAAGCCATTCTCCAATTGAAAAATGGGCAAGGGACATGAACAGGCAGTTCTCAGCCAAAGAAATCAAAACTATTAATAAGCACATGAAAAAGTGTTCTAAATCTCTTATAATCAGAGATATGTAAATCAAAACAACTCTGAGGTATAACCTCACACCTAGCAGATTGGTCAACATGACCGCAAAGGAAAGTAATGAATGCTGGAGGGGATGTGGCAAAGTTGGGACATTAATTTATTGCTGGTGGAGTTGTGAATTGATCCAACCATTCTGGAGGGCAATTTGGAACTATGTCCAAAGAGTGCTAAAAGACTGTCTGCCCTTTGATCCAGCCATAGCACTGCTGGGTTTGTACCCCAAAGAGATAATAAGGAAAAAGACATGTACAAAATTATTCATAGCCACTCTTCTTGTGGTGGCAAAAAAATTGGAAAACGAGGAGGTGTCCATCGATTGGGGAATGGCTGAACAAATTGTGGTATATGTTGGTGATGGAATACTGTTGTGCTAAAAGGAATAATAAAGTGGAGGAATTCCATGGGGACTGGAACACCCTCCAGGAAGTGATGCAGAGTGAAAGGAGCAGAACCAGGAGAACATTGTACATAGAGACTGATACACTGTGGTATAATCGAATGTAATGGACTTCTCCATTAGTGGCAATGCAGTGATCCTGAACAACTTGGAGGGATTCTATGAGAAAGAACACTATCCACATTTGGAGGAAAAACTGTGGGAGTAAAAACACGGAAGAAAAACAACTGCTTAACTACATGGGTTTATGGGGACATGATTGGGGGTGTAGACTCTAAATGAACAACCTAGTGCAAACATCAACAACACGGAAATAGGTTCTGATCAAGGACACATGTAATACCCAGTGAAATTGTGTGTTGGCAATGGGAAGGGCGGGGGGAGGGGAGGGAGGAATAGAATATGATTTTTGTAACCAAGGAATAATGTTTGAAATTGACCAAATAAAATAAAATGAAGTTCACTAAAAAAAAAAAGAAGAAAAATGATAGACTGGGGGGGGGGGGGTGCACATTTGCAGCTGAGTTGCTCAGTGGACTAAGAGCCAGGCCTAGAGATGGGAGGTGCTGGGTTCAAGTATGGCCTCAGACACTTCCCAGCTGTGTGACCCTGGTCAAGTCACAACCCCCATTGCCTTGTCCTTACCACCTTACCACTCTTCTGCCTTGGAGCCAATATACAATAGTGACTCTAAGACAGAAGGTAAGTATTAAAAAAAAGAAAAAAAAAAGAATGACAGACTCCAGTGGAAACCCTTTAAAGATAATGAGATTTATTTAGGTTGAATGGTCGAGGCAGCATGCAGGACCTGAGCAGAGAAAAGTTCAGGATTTTTATATCCTAAAGGGATGGGGACTAAGTGACTTGGAAGGGAAGGATGAGGAGGGGGATGAACAATGAGAACAAACAAGGGGGGCAAACAGGGGAGAAAAGGTAACAGAATGGGTGCCTTTGAGTCTGGGATCTTAAACACAAGTACACATCCTTTATGGCATCCTGATCATGTTATCAGTCTCGAGAAACCTTGGGGATATTTGGGATCATATGTGATGTTTGAGATGTAGGGATCATAAAAGTGGGTAAATTATCTGGAATAACCTAATGTGTTTGAAATGTAAACCCCAGGTATCCCCTCATGCTCAGACCCTTATCTTAAGGCTAGTGTAAATACATAGAAAGCTTAGAGGTAGAGGATCCTATGTTTGTTCAGCTGCCAGCCCTGCAGAGTGAATTCCTCACATAATCTTTAACCTGTTGTGGTTCTAGGAATTTGGAGTGTACTGGGGACCCTGGTGCCCACCACAGTTAGTATCCATTATAAAACTAATCAATCATACTTCCCTGTCTTTAGTTCCCCCAAAAGATATATAAGATCCCTATGTTCTATTGTTCTTTGGAGAATCATCTTTGTGGTGATTCTCTCAGAGACACTGTCCCTAGAGCCCCAGAGTTCTGACTCTATGTAGTATTTAGCACTTGGCTCTGTGTGGTGGCTCATAATCACTGGCCTTGTCTCTTCCTGATTAAAGATTTAGTTTTATGACTATTTTAGTGGTTCTGTTTCCCCAAGTTGACCACACTTAAATAGCTATATGATCTTGGGCAAATCATTTAACCCTGTTGCCTCAGTTTCTTCATCACATAAAATAAGCTAGAAAAGGGAATGCCAAAGAACTCTTCCAAGAAAATGCCCACAAACAGTTAGACCCCACTAAACAATACCTTACTTGGGGACTGCTCTCACATACTTCTCCACTACACCTTCATATCTGGCTACCTTGTCTTCCTCTTCCCACTCTATCCTCTTTCTTTTGTATTTTTTTTCTTTTCCCTTTAGATTGTTATCTTGGGTAGATATTTCTTTTGCCTCTTTTTGTATCCCAGTAAATAATATCAGGCCTGGAACATAATAGGTACTTAATAAATGTTGATTGATTTGGTATTTGTATCCCCAGGGTTTAGCACAGCCCCAGAACATAATAGGTGCTTAATAATGTTTACTGACCATTGATAATTTGGGAGGTCATGACTCCGGATTATTTCCAATGCCTTCTTGGAAAATTATTCTCAGAATATAGGGAAACTTGGTGAGACATATGTGCCAATGCAGAACAGAGAAAATATAACCAGGAGAATAGTTTACTCAATAACATAAAGGAAAAGAACATTGAAAGACATCAGAACTTGGAAAAAAAATGGTCAATTGTGACTCCAGAGGACTGTTGGAAAATTATGCCTCTTTTCTCTCCTCAGAGGGGTGACAAAGAAATAGATGAGGAATGTTACATTTATTGTCAGATGTGGAGAATATGATTATTCTCCTTAACTCTACTTCTTTGTCACAAAGGAGAGTAGTATAGGTGAGGGTTATGGGGGGAATTGTTGGGAAGCAACTGTGATGTTAAAAAAAAACTGCTCTCTGAAATAAGCCAGTTAAAATGTAAACTGTCTTCTACCTTGGACTCCACTGTGGCCTTTTCCCATGATCACTTATACTCTAGCAAAGAGTAACCCAGGGTTATACCTACTCTCTACCTTCTATGCTCCAATTCACTGGCAGCTAAATAAATAAATAGATACATACATACATACATACATACTAAAGGGGTCTGTGTCTAAAGAGATTTGCTGAGATTGACAGAGAACTCACCTCGCTCAGATTTTAAAAAGCAAAGAGAAAAAATGGAAGTAAGGGTGAATAATGATTGTGCAACATGTGTTCTGGAGCTAATTTCTCCAATACCCCACTAGCACTGGAAGGTTGGGTCCAACAAATCTTTTGTAACACTATAGCCTCAAACCTCCCCCAGCAGTTGTGAATTAATCCTGCCATTCTGGAAGGCAACTTGGAATGATGCGCCAAGGGCTTTAAAAAGAATGCATACCCCAAGTGACATTTGTAGGACCCAATGGAATTGCTTGTCTGCTCTGGGAGGGGGCAGGGAAGAGGGGAAGGAAAGAAAATTAATCATGTAAACATGGAAAAATATCTTTTAAAATATAAATAAAATATATTTAAAAAATAAAAACTTTTATACATATTGTGAAGGATAAATTACCAAGGTGGGAGTTATTTTTATCTTGACAATTTATCCTTCACAAAATGTGTAACAATTTTTTATTTTTATTCTGTTATTTAGTATAAAGCATGTCTAGTACCGCCAAACATTCTCCAAGAAGATATGTAGATGTGAGATTTTTAAATAGCCAATGAAAACTTAGCCTCATATTTCTTACTTCTAAATAATGTATATCAAGGTATTTTAAAAATAAGTTCCTAATATAATTTTTCTACTTCCTCACCATCTGCAACATGTATGTAGCATAATCTATAATTTTCTTAATGGTCATCTTTTTGCAAATACTTATCATGTTCTCTTCAGTTCAAGATGAGAAAATGTCTCACAAAATGATCTTTCTTATTCACTTAGAACATATAATAAAAATAACCACACCAATTTAAAATAAATAAAAAATAAATAAAAGAATGCATACTCTTTGACCCAGCCATACCACTACTGGGTTTGTACCCCAAAGAGATAATATAAGGAAAATTGTTTGTGCAAAAATATTCATAGCCATGCTCTTTGTGGTGGCAAAAAATTGGAAAATGATGGGGTGTCCCTCGATTGGGGAATGGCTGAACAAATTGTGGTATATGATGGTGATGGAATACTATTGTGCTGTAAGGAGTGATGAACTGGAGAATTTCTATATGAACTAGAAAGACCTCCAAGAACTGATGCAGAGTGAAATGAACAGAGCCAAGAGATCATCTACACTGAAAGTGAAACATTGTAGAACTATCCAATGTAATGAATTTACTACTAGTAGCAATACAATAATCCAGGACATTCCTGTAGGATTTATGAGAGAAAATGCTACCCACACTGAGAGAAAGAACTATGGAAGTAGAAACACAAAAGAAAAACTTATGACTTATCACTTGTTTATATGGTTAAATTATTGTTCTATAGTAAAATTGAATAATATGGAAATAGGTATCAAGTGATAACATTTGTTATCATTTGTAACATTTGTAACAACCTAGTGGAATTGTTTATTGGTTCTAGAGAGGGTAGGGAAGAGGGTAGGGAAAGAAAATGAATCATGTAAACATAAAAAAAGTAATTTTAAAAATAAATTTTAAATTTTCCATGACTGCTAGAGAAGTCCTTATTTCAGCTCTCTTTGTACCCAGTCCCTAAAGTCTTCGTTCCTCTGGGCACTGATGCTGAATTGGCTGTGTACTCTGGCATTGATTCTATTCCTAGATTCCTAGAGGTCACTCTCTTGATCCTTAGAAACTCCATATGAATCTCCTTGATCTGAAAAGAAAAAAGATGACCCAAAAGGCCTTCAAGATTCATTTTCCCTAGGCCACATGTTCATCTCAGCATTGTCTCTCACCAGATGTTCTTTGTGAGGGTGTCAAACCAAGAGAGAAATCTAGCAAAAGAGAATATTTGAGGAATGTCTGAGGGCCTCATGTGCCTTTCAAAGATACCTCCAGTTCCAGCTCCAGAACCAGAACTACATTGTTAACATCCCAGACCATTTACAGAATGTGTACACAATCTCTTCCAAGCATACCATTACATATCATCACTCCATTACATGGCACATATCTCTCAGAGGCAGACATCCCAGCGTCTTCCACATGAAGAATAGAATTAGAAGTGCTCTGTGCAAGTGCTGCTCCCCCATTACGTTAAAAGTATATGCAATTAGCAAAAAAAGGCAATTTCCAACCAGATGAAGGGTTTGGGAAGGCAAGAAGCTAGAGGGATCAGGAAAGGACTCGTGTTGGAGGCATGAACTGAGCTTTAAAGAAGCTAGTGTGAAGAGTGAATCAAACTCTCTTTGTCTATCAATCAGCAGCTTTTAAGTTAATCAATCAAAAACTTAGGTACCCCTACTTAGTACCTTGCCTGTAACTAAGTATGAGAGTTCACAAGTCACTTGCTAGAGTTAAGTGACAACTTCAGAAGCCACTGCCCCCACACACAATGTTAGGCAAATTGAAAGACTGCAATTGGTTCCCATAAAGTGGGGAAGGGACAGGAAGTGATATGGAAAAGGGACTATAAAAAATCCTGAACTTCCTGTCCAAGGGACTCCTCCTTGAAACTTCTCCTTTGGAGGGCTCCTTGGGGCTTTTGGACTTCAACTTCGACTTGGAGCTTTGGGACTTTCAACTGGAGTTTTCAACTTTGGGACTTCAATTTTCAGCTTTTGAGCTTCCTGGAGTTAGGGATTTTCTTGTTAGTTTCACAGTTTCCTCAGTGAGCTTAGCTCACAAGGGTTTTTCTGCACTGGGACCTTGCCTGGATCCTGTCCAACTTGCTGATGGGTGACTAGGATTCCCACATGGGAACTCTTTTGGGGAGCTAGCTAATTTCAACAGATTAGATCAGGGTAGGCTAGGCAGTCTTCTTACCTCCTTCCCTTCCACATTTCCCTCTGTTTACTAATATTCCAATTAAACAAAGTTGCTAAAAGCTGCTAATAGTTTTCCTGACTTAGGGGATAATAGTCAGTGACCACTTTTTTATAACTCTCTTATTTAGTCAAAATTCTAATTTAATCCCATTATACTAGGAATTCTGAGAGATGGTGATCAGGGTCCCTTTCACATATGAGGGACAGACAAGCCTGTGTAAAGACATAGAGACAAGAACAGGAATGTATTGTGTCAAGAAGGCCAGTGTGGTAGGACCCGTGTATGGAATGGAGTGATATATTGGGATTAGAGAGATAGTTGTAATCATATTTTAAAGGACCTTAAGGGCCAAATGGAGGAGTTTGTATTGGATCATAAAGGCAATTGAAGCCCAGCAGAGTTTCTTAAGTAGGGAAGTAACATGATCAAGTCTGTACTTTAGGAATATTTCTTTATAAACTCTTTGAATATGGATTGAAGAAGTGAGAGAGTTGAAGCAGAGAGATCAAATTGGACAGTACTAAGAGATGGCCAGGGTCTGAACAAGAGTGGTGGTTGTGCAAATCAAGAGAAGAAGACAGATTAGAGAGATGTGGAAATGTAACCACGGAAAAATATTCAAAATGAAAAAAAAATAAATAAATAGGTCTTGACTTCCATTAAAAGAAGAAAAAAAGAAATGGAGTCAACAACTATTTAGATATAAAGGGTTATAAAGTGTAATTGAGGATAATGCCATAGTTACAAATGCCAAACAGAAGAGGTTATATTTCATTCTGGGGCAATGGGCAGCCACTGGAGCTTTTTTGAGGGGAGAGGTGATATGGTCAGACCTGGGCTATAGGAAGATATTTTGATCATTTCATGGAGGTTGGATTAGAGCCTAGGAGAGGAAATAGAGGCAGGGAGAATACAGCACAACTTCCCCTAGGGGACCCTCCTGTTTTAAACAGACCCCCATGCAGAGCTTTACATTCAGATTAGAGAGATTTTCTATTAGAAGGATGTTCAATGCCCTTCCTACCCAGAGCTTTGGTCTTTGAAGGACCAGGCTTAAAGTATCTTTAAGTTTCTCTTCTTCACAGCTCTTGTTCCCCTAGAAGACCTGAGTTAAGATGTAAGAGTCATTTCCTTTCATTAAAAAAGAAGGCACAAACATTCTCCATAATTGGCATTGTCACTGCAAACAAAAGAAATAACAATGCAGCGGTGTCATGAAAGACCTGACTAATTTTTGCCTTTTAAAAACAACAACTTATAGAAGGCTTAGGTGTATTCGGCTCTCATGAATAGTATCTAATTGAAGAGCTATACAGGCATATTGTCCTTCACAGAAATAGATAATGGAACTGAGATTGGAGCTTTAAAAGGTGAAGTCCTTGGCAGGATTTGCCTGGCTCCTCTCTTTGGTAAATTACCAGAAAAATATGTCCTCAGGTTCTCTTATTATCAGAAAGGGGGGATCTGCTATGCACTATTCTGGGATAGTGATCATTCTCAGCTAAGAAACCTGAGGAGCAATTCTAGGGTTAGACCTAGTTATTAGGTAGTTAAGAGGTAGTCCAAAACCTGGTCCTTGAATGGATCTGACTCCCTTAAAATGTCTTTCTTTCTTTTCTTTAAAAAAAATAATAAACTCTTAACTTTTCTCTCAGAACTGATACTAAGAATCAGTTCTAAGGCGGAAGAGTGGTTGGTTAGACCTAAGCAACTGGGGATAAGTGACTCATCCAGGCCAACCCAACTGAAATCAAATTTGAACCCAGGACCACCTGGCTCTAGGCCTGACTCTCCATCCACTGTACCACTAACCTGCTCCTAATGTGCCTTTCCAATGGTCTCATCCTCCCAAGAATCCTGGGAATAAGAGAGTGATGACTGGCATTAAGACTAGATCTGCCAAAACTATTAAAACAAACTAAATGCTCCCTCTGACCTTCTATCTGAACCCATAACTCCCTTATCGGAGGGTGAGTGAAAAGGGGAAGACCTCTAGAGAAATTGTATTGAAGTCTCCCTGCCCCTTATTCTCTTCCTTCTCCAATCCACCCTCCACACAGTGGCCAATTTGGTCTTCTGTAAGCCCAAATCTGACCATGTTACTCCTCTCCTCCAAAAGCTCCAATGGTTGTTCATTGCTTCTTGAATAAAACCCACATTCTTCTATTAGATATTGCTGGGCATCCGCTATTGTGTCCAAGACTATTTTTCCAGATTGATTTCATATCATTCCCTATTATGCTTTTGACATTACAAGCTGGGTCACCTATTAGCTGTTCTTGTACTCAGTGTTCCATCTTTCACCTCTGTGCCTTTGAACCGGCTTTTTCATATGCCTACAATGTTCTCCTTCCCTACCTCTGCCTATGGGAATCCCACTCCCTGATCAAGGTTCAGCTCAAGGGCCACCTGCTGTCACTAGCCTTTTTTTGGATGGTCCCTCTGTTGTAAGTATAGTACTACCCCTCCCAATAAAAATCACTTAATTGTCTTACATATTTTTTTTACTTTTTTTTTATTTAATCAATTTAGAACATTATTCCTTGGTTACAAGAATCATATTCTATCCCTCCCTCCCCTCCCCGCACCTCTCCCATAGCGGACGCCCAATTTCATTGGGTATTACAAGTGTCCCTGATCAAAACCTATTTCCATGTTGTTGGTGTTTGCATTAGGATGTTCATTTAGAGTCTACATCCCCAGTCATATCCCCATTGGCCCATGAAATCAATCAGTTGTTTTTCTTCTGTGTTTCTACTCCCACAGTTTGTCCTCTGCTTGTGGATAGTGTTTTTTCTACTAGATCCCTGCAGATTGTTCAGAGTCACTGCATTGCCACTAATGGAGAAGTCCATTACATTCAATTGTACCACAGTGTATCAGTCTCTGTGTACAATGTTCTCCTGGTTCTGTTCCTTTCACTCTGCATCACTTCCTGGAGGTTGTTCCAGTTCACATGGAATTCCTCTACTTTATTATTCCTTTGAGCACAATAGTATTCCATCACCAACATATACCACAATTTGTTCAGTCATTCCCCAATTGAAGGGCATCCCCTCATTTTCCAATTTTTTGCCACCACAAAGAGTGCAGCTATGAATGTTCTTGTATGTGTCTTTTTCCTTATTGTCTCTTTAGGGTACAAACCCAGCAGTGCTATGGCTGGATCAAAGGGCAGACAGTTTTTTAGCACTCTTTGGACATAGTTCCAAATTGCCCTCCAGAATGATTGGATCAATTCACAACTCCACCAGCAATAAATTAATGCCCCAACTTTGCCACATCCCCTCCAACATGGATTACTTTCCATTGCTGTCATGCTAGCCAATCTGCTAGGTATGAGGTTATACCTCAGAGTTGTTTTGATTTGCATATCTCTGATTATAAGAGATTTAGAACACTTTTTCATGTGCTTATTAATAGTTTTGATTTCTTTGACTGAAAACTGCCTATTCAGGTCCCTTACCCATTTATCAATTGGAGAATGGCTTGGATTTTTGTACAATTGATTTAGCTCTTTGTAAATTTGAGTAATTAGACCTTTCTCAGAGGTTTTTGTTATGAAGATTGTTTACCAATTGGTTGCTTCCCTTCTAATTTTGGTTACATTGGTTTTGTTTGTACAAAAACTTTTTAATTTGACATAATCAAAATTATTTATTTTATATTTTGTGACTATTTCTAAGTCTTGCTTGGTCTTTCCTTTCCTAAAGATCTGACATGTATACTATTCTGTGTTCACATGGTTTACTTATAGTTTCCTTCTTTATGTTCAAGTCATTCATCCATTCTGAGTTTATCTTGGTGTAGGGTGAGATGTTGATCCAAACCTAATCTCTCCCACACTGTCTTCCAATTTTCCCAGCAGTTTTTATCAAATAGTGGATTTTTGTCCCAAAAAGCTGGGATCTTTGGGCTTGTCATAGACTGTCTTGCTGAGGTCACTTACCCCAAGTCTATTCCACAGATCCTCCTTTCTGTCTCTTAGCCAGTACCAGCAAAACTCCCTCGAAGACTTTCCCCAGTTAGAAGACTATCTCCTCAAAGACAATCTGCTCTTTGGGTATTCAGGCTTGCTTTTAAGGTGACTTCTTTGTCTCCTCCCCTCTTCACAGGGGTAGATCTCAGTTTCCAAACTGTCTAGCACTGCCCTGGGGGCAGTGTCTGAGGGATTGACTTTTCACTTTCTGAAGGTCAATTTCTTATCAAAAAGGTTCACAATTTCCTGATTGAACAGTTTCTAAGGGTGTGAACTCAAAAGAATTCACAAGTTTCTGACTGATTGAATTAAAAACAAAAGGTGGAGCTCTCCAAGTATATTGCTGGCTCCTCACCTAGCACTAAGTAGGGAATTCAGTCTTTTGTTGATTCAATTTAAAAGGTAGACAAAGGAGAGCTAATCTTGTCTAGTGGAGGTACTAAATAGGGATACTTAAGTTAATGTTAACCAAAGTGTCAGTTCCAACTAAGAATAGACAAAGAAAACAAAGAATTCCCTTTCACACCTCCATAGGTTCAACTATCATCTGTATGTAAATCAATCCCAGGTCTATATATTCAGCCTGATTCTTTCTTGAGTTTCAATCTCAAATTACCAATTGCCTATTGAACATTTAACTAAGTGTACTAACTAAATGCTGAAATAGAGCTTTTAAATTTAACAGACCCAAACTATTCTCATCTCCCTAGTCTTTCCTTCTGAACTTGATTTCTCTCAAAAGTACTACTATCCTTTTGGTCACTCAGGTTCATAATCTTTGATAACATTCTCACTTCCTCTCTCTTACTCACCCTACATGTCTACTCAGTTGCCAAATCTCATTTCTACCTCCATAACACTCTCATCTGTATTTCTCTCCCAATATCCTCTTAATTGATGTCTCTGCCTTAGATCTCTCCCCACTCCAATTCATGATCCACCAAGACAGCCAAAGTGATTTTCCTAAAGTGGAACTCTGACTATGTCATGTCTTTACTCATTAAACTCAAGAAGCGCTACGTATAGCCTCTAGAATAAAATATAAACTCCTCTGAGTGCACTTAAAGTTCTTTACAACCTAGCTCTAACCTGCTTTTCCAATCTTATAACATATTACTTTCTCTCCAAAATTCTACAAGTCTAGCTGAATTGATCTCTTTACTATTCCTCTTATATGACATTCCATCTCCTGCCTCTGTATCTTTGCCCTGTCTGTCATCTATGCCTAGAATATAATTGCTTCTCACTATCCCCTACATAATGGCTTTCCTAGTCCCTGCAACTTTTAGTGCCATTCTTCCCAATATTGTCTTGTATTTTTTAAATTTATATTCTATATATCTGTATGTACCTGTTGTCTCCCCCAATGAAAGGCAATTTTTCTGAGGGCTGGAATCATTTCTTTCCTTCTTTTTTTGTCTCTCAGTAACCCAGCCCCATCCAAATGTGGGGCAGTTTTCATGAAATACAGCCCTGTGACTGATAGCAGTTATATACAGGATTCCTGATTGCCTTAGAGATATCTGAGTTGGCAATAATATTAACCTGCATAAGTGGAAAAGGGACTTTATTCATATTGGAAAAGAGTGCTGGGTTAAAGGGGAAAAATAGACAGAAAGGGAAGAGAGAGGGAGGGAGGGAGTAAAGAAACTCAGAGGGGAGAGAGAGAGAGAAAGAGAGAGAGAGAGAGAGAGAGAGAGAGAGAGTGAGAGAGAGAGAGAGAGAGAGAGAGAGAGAGAGAGAGAGAGAGAGAGAGAGAGAGAGAGAGATTTCCCTTGAACTACAAACATGGAGGGGGGTTGTTGGCTAGAAATTAAGAGCAAACTCCTGGTGAAATAGTTCTCTCTCTGGAATCTAATATCTTGGTCAAGAAGAACTTATCTACTCTTTTGTATTCTCACTCCTACCCTAATATAATTTAATCAATTTCTCGTACAGTTTACTTTGACAAGGAGGTGTATGGAAGAATCAGAAATTGTCATAGGATTGGATTGAACAAATATTGGATACCAAATTGCATTGCTTTTCTTTTGCCCAGGAATCCTGGAAGTGGCAGCATTCACCAAACTACCATTCTTATTTCTATGCCCAGCTCCTACAACCCTTTGGTGTGCAAGAGCATTTAGGAAAAAAAGTAGTTTTAATTCTAAACCTCTTATATCATGTCCCATGACTAGAAACATTTGTTACATGGAAGATAGATATAATTCAAGCAAGATATCCCTCTTAGAAATAGGGGACTCCCCATTAGTCTAGGCTACAGGCAGTACCAGTACCATGCTCTTCCTATTCTCCACAAAAGCAGAAATAGCAGTCTGCAGTATGCCTTAGAGATGAGATGGGATGGATCTCAAAAAAATATCTATCCATGCCACATGGAGACCAGCCATATGTATATAGGATTGTTGTTTAGTCATTTCAATCATGTCTTTCATGACCCTATTTGGGGTTTTCTTGGCAAAGATATTGGGCCATTTCCTTCTTCTCATTTTACAGATGAGGAACTGAGGCAAACAAGGTTAAATGATTTGTCCAGGGTCACAGAGCTAGCCAGTGTCTGAGGTCAGATTTGACTCAAGAAGTGAGTCTTTCTGACTCTAGGCTCAGGACTCTACCCATTGTACCACTTAGCTGCCCATATAATAACTACCATTTATATATCTATACTACATTCATATACCCAATATCTAATAAAGATATTGTATTTAATAGATGGCCCATGAATACCACTCATAATGAATTAAATAATAAAATATAAGACCTGTAAATCCAAGAAGGAATTGTGGTTTCCTTGGTGCATCCATAAAAATATTTTCAACAGGAGAGGCAGGAAAGAATCTAGATTTTCCTGATGTTCTTTCCTTTGTCACCCATAATACCTCTCAAAGATTTACAGATATGAAATAATTTAATAGAGATAAAAAGATTTGAACAGTTAGAGTATTTCTGGAAATCTCAATTCCCATGGCTTAATATCTCAATCAGCCCTTACTTTTCTGAAATCCTGAGTCACATTTCCAACTACCTACTGAATCTCCTTCTCAGACTTAACCATGTTTAAAATGTAATTCACCATTTCTCCCACAAAATCTATTCTTTCAGCCCTCCTTATCTTTCTGTGAAACCATCATCTCTCAATCACACATGCTTAGTCTTATGTTTGTCATGTATTATGTTCAAGGACTTCCTCTCCTTTATACCACATCAGATGCAAAGTCCTGTTGATTCTATATCTGTGAATTTCACTTCTGTTAATCCCATCTTTATCCCTCCCACTGTCACCACTCTAATTCACACCCTTATCACCTCTCAACTAATTATTCCACTGGCTAATTAGCAACAAATTAATAATAATAATAGCTAATGTTTTTATAGCTTCCTAGTGCCAGGCACTCTGCTAAGTGCTTTCTGATTATTGTTTTATTTAATCCTCACAACACCCCTGAGAAGTGAGTGCTGTTATTTACTATTTCTATTTTACAGATAAGGAAACTGAGACAAAGAGGGATTAAGTGATATACCTAGAGTCACCCAGCTATTAAGTGTCTGGGGTCAGATTCCAGTTTAAGTCTTTCTGACTCCAAGCTCAGCACCCTATCCACTGTTCACTTAGCTACCCAGCATTTGTTAAGCACTTACTATTTGTTTGCGCTTACTGTGTGTAAAATACTATGCTAAGCACTGAGCTACAAACAGAAAAGTATGATGATCACTGCTTTGAAGCAGCTCCTATTCTAATAGGAAGACAAGGCAGATAGAAGATTTCAGTTGCAAGTGAAATAAGAAAGTCCTATGGTTCTTAGGGTTGTATAATTAGATTCTCCCCCCCCCCCCCCAGGACTCTAAATCCCAGCTTCCTATGTTCCTTCTCACATTACATGCTAATGTAGGGAGGATATAAGTTTTGTGTAGCTCCACCCTCTTGCTTCCACCCACCCACCCACCCCCACCCCACTTGATCATGCCTAGGAAAGTGGGCTTTATGCCAGGCAAGAGAATCTACACATACGGGTTTACTTTTTGTTAGATAATTAGGTTTGAACTTCTATTTCTTTTAGTTTATTTTCTTTCTATTTCAAGTGATTATTAATAAACTTTATAAAATATAATACTTGGAGTTATTGATATTAATTTAAATCTTACAGCGTGCAGCCAAAACAGATGGTAATGCATCTTCTTTAAGGTTATTTCCACTGATATAATCCTATCAATTTCTGATGTTGAGCCATTTGGCAAGGCCAAGGATTTTGGTGGCAAGAACTCTCTTTTCAGGGGTCTTCAGTAGCTATGTTTTCAGCACCAGCAGGAGTTGTTGACAGACTGCATCTCCACAAATGTTGCTTCCCAGGATGATAATGTCTAAAGGAACTGGGCTGCAAGGATTGCTATCTCCAAGGCTAACCAGTGATCCTGGGCTGTCTCCAACAGGGTCTGATGGGAAAAGACATTCAAAGTGGTATGTGGTTTGATTTGCCTGGTTCATGCTTCCCCAATGTGACTTGTATTGCCTCAGCTAGGTTGGGGCTCATGTGTGTCCATTTGTTGCCCAGTTGGTGGCAATGTCTAGCCCTTTTTCCATAGGAGTTGCTTCCCTAGATGACAGTTGAAGGGACTGGGCATAGAAAGAGGAATGGTGGTTTGGTGAATGCTGCCACTTCTAAGAATTTGTGGGCAAAAATTAATAATAAAAAAGCAATGCAATTTGGTATCCAATTTTTGTCCAATCCAATTGTACAATAATTTAGAATTCTTCTATTTTTTTAAGTTTTATTCATGCCTTCTACTTTTATATCACTTTCATTTCTAAATACAGTCCTCCACCCTCCCCCAGTCAATGAACCTTTCCTTGTAAAGAGATCTAAAATAAAAGCAAATTAGCAAAATCAAAAAACACATTGATAGTACCTGGCAGCATGTGCAACATTCTATCTTCAGATTCTGCTGCTCCAAGAAAAGGAGGGAGAGGTACATTTTTTCATCTCTTCTCAGGAGCTAAACTTATTCATTATATTTACACAACATATAGTTCTTCCCATTTCATGTGGTCCATTTTGTAATCATCTTGAATATTATTTTCCTACTATGTTGCTTATTTCATTCATGTGTCTTTCCATGTATCTCTGAATTCTTTATGCTTCTTATTTTCTTAAGGTATGCTAATATTCCATTACATTTCTATATAACAGTTTGTTTAAACCATTTCCCATCTAATGGGCATCCATTAGTTTTCTGCTACCATGAAAAGGGGTGCTGTGAATATTTTGGTTTATAGAATACTTTTCTTTCTTTGACTTATCAGGAATATAGAAATCCTCACGTATGGGATCTCTGGGTTAAAGAGCACAAACATTTTAGCCACTTTCCCCCCCTTATAATTCTAAAGAGGCAGCATGGTACACTGGAAAAAATATGGACCCTGGAGTTAGAGGATCTGTTCAAATCCCACTTCTGATACTTATTACCTGTGTGATGTTAAAAAAAATCATTTAACTTCCCTAGGTCTCCATTTTCTCATCTGTAAAATTAAGGAGTTAAACTATATGATCTCAAAGTTCCCTTTTAATTTAATATCTATAATCCTATGTTATCTTCATCCTCAATAACAACTATAATAAACTAGAGCCTCTCATTTGTAAAAAATAGACTCGAATACAGGACTACAATCCCCACAAGCCTTTGCTCCACTTCCCCAGAATGCCTTGTAATCTCACCTGGGCCGAGATCGAGAAGGTATTTAAGCTGATTCAAAGGCTTTTGAGGCTCTCTCTCTTGGGTCTTTTGGACTTCCGTTTTGCAGCAGGCGTGTCTCTTGCGTGATGTGAGGTTATTTTGTCTAGGCCTCTGGCCTAGGCACATGTTTCTTACTTGTATATTCTTTAATCTTTAACCTTTAACAAACCTCTAAAAAATATAATACTTCTTGCAGAGAGAAACTAATTTCTACCTGCCTCAGTCTCCCCATCTCCCCTAAATTTTAATCTTTACACATTTAATTTATATTAGGAAATTCACATAATTTATAAATAAATATATAGGAAATGCTTGATCAAAATTTGTTCATTGTTAGAAATAAATGATCATAAAAGCTTAGAGATTACTAAATTGCGCATCTCAGTTATATAAACACAATTGGACCTTCAATGCTCCATGGGAATCCTTTTTTTAATTTCTTTTTCTTTTAATCCTTACCTTCAGTCTTAGAATCAAAATTGATTCTAAGGCTGAAGAGTAATAAGGGATAGGCAAAGAGGGATGACTTTGCTTAGGTTACACAAATAGGAAGTGTCTAAGATCAGATTTGACCCAAAGACCTCCTATCTCTAGGTCTGGCTCTTAATTCACTGAACCACCTAGCTGCCTCCCAATCTTATTATTTCCTAGTCAACACTTCATCAAGTTAAATTAAGTCATCAAGCATTTATTAAGCACTTACTGTATGCTAGAAACCTGCTAGGGATACCAAGAAAAGCAAAAACAGTTCTTGCTTTCAGAGAGGTCAAAGAGTAATGGTGAAGCCAGCATACAAATAATGAGGTACATGAGAGAGAGAGAGAGAGAGAGAGAGAGAGAGAGAGAGAGAGAGAGAGAGAGAGAGAGAGAGAGAGATGGCAGAAGGAAAGCATCAGTCTTGATGGAGGTGGGGAAGTCTAGGAAAGATTTCTTGAAGGAAGTGGGGTTTGTGCTGAGTCTTAAAAGAAAGCCAGGGAAGCTATGAAGTGAAGGTGAGGAGAAAGAGCATTCCAGGCATAATGAGAAGACTGCCATCAAAAAGGCCAAGAGAGAGAAGACAGAACATCTACTGCTGGAAACAGAAAGGAGGCCCTTATAGCTGGATCATCCTTGGATGGACAAAGTATAAGAATAGAGAGGAAGAAAGGGACTAGGTAGTGAAGAGCTTTAAAAGACAAACAGAAAATTATATATTTGATCATGTTGTTGTTGAGTCATAAAACCTGAGTTTAAATGTAGTTTCAGAAACTGACCAAACTGGCTTAACTTCTGTGTACCTTAGTTTCCTCAACTGTAAAATGGTAATAATAATAGTATTTACCTACCAAGTTGTTGTGAAGATCAGAATAGATAATGTTATAAAGTATTTAGCAGTGTCTGGCACATAATATATACTATATAATTATTAGCTACTCTGTTATATTTTACATTACCATTCACCTTCTTTTCCTTTGCTCCAACCTCTGAGAAAGATATGGCCCTTCTCCTTTTGAAGGTCAGCTTTTTACTTAAACTCTTAATCCTATCTTCCTTATAAGCTTACCCCTTTCATCATTCTACCTATCTGCTAGCTTTCATCCCCACTGTCTACAACAATATCAAATGGTCTATTGAATATTTTTTTAAAAAAGGAAAGAAAGAAGGAGGGAGGGAGGGAAGGAAGGAAGGAAGGAAGGAAGGAAGGAAGGAAGGAAGGAAGGAAGGAAGGAAGGAAGGAAGGAAGGAAGGAAGGAAGGAAGGAAGGAAGGAACAAAGCAAGCAAAAACCTTAACTCTGTTATCCCCTCCAATGGCCAAGTAAATTGTGATACAGGACTGTAATGAAATAATATTGTGCAATAAGAAATGAGAAGGATGACTCCAGAAAAACCTGGAAAAACTTACATGAACTAATACACAGTAGAGTGAGCAGAACCAGGAGAACATTGTACATAATAACAGGAATATACATACAATAAACACCTGTGAATAACTTAGCTTTTCTCAATAATATAATCATCCAAGACAATCCCAAAGGACTCATGATGAAAAATGTCATCTGCATCCAGAGAAAGAACTGATGGAGCAGCCTCCATCTAGGCCAAAGCATTCCAGATTTTACTTTATTTTTTTGGTTTGAGTTTTCTTCTAATGTTTTACATGATTGCACATATAGAATCTATATCAGATTGTTTACCATCTCGGGGAGGAAGGAGTGGAGAGAGGGAGGAAAAAAGAGAATTAGGGACTCAAATTTTTTTTTAAATCATGAATATTAAAAAATTTTACATGTAATTGGGGGGAAATGAAATTAAATTTTAATTAAAATAATTAAAAACTCTGTTACTTCCTCAATCTATCCATCAATAGAATTCTTCTCCTTTTCTTTACCTTTCACTACTCCCCAAAAAGAGTCATGATGCTTTCTATTTCTACTTCCTTATCACTTACTTCTAAAAATTTTGCAATATGTTTTTGATTATTTCCTCCTGGATTCTGGGTTTTCATGGCATTGCTCTTTCTTGGTTCTCCTACATATCTGTTCCTTCTAAGTCGCCCATGCTGAATCATCATGTCTTCTACCCAATAAGAATGACTTTGCCCAATGGGTGCCCTGGGCTCTATTCTCTTTTCTGTGTATATTATCTCCATAGGTATCCTACCTATCTCCATGCATCCAAATGTTAATTCTCCACACTTGACTCCCCAATCTATATATTTAGTAGTAATCTCTCAAATCCCAATCCCACATCACCAGCTGCCCACTGAGCATTTTCATATAAATGGTCCTTTGGCATCTCAAAAAACATCATGTAGTAGAAAGAAAATGGGGTTTAGATTCAGGACTTGTGTTTTTTCATTCTAGCTCTTTCATTTAATACCTGTGTGATATAAGGGTTAAAAACAGGAGTTTTGACAAGATAAGAGAGCAGCTTTTAAAAACTTAAGTTTTAATGAGAATATAGTAAGTTGTAAATTAATATTATCCCTTTAAGCCAGAGAAAAGAAAACTTCTTCCAGTTTTTAACAATTAACAATTTAGTTTACTTAAAATAGAGATAGTAAAAGAATGTAATAAAATGAATATAGTAAAGAAGTATAGGAAAGAGGCAGAAAAAGAAATTTCCTAATGTCTATACTAGTTATTCTATAACTATCTATAATTGCCTATAATTACTATATAAAACTGCCTATAACTACCTATATTAACAACCATCCACAAAGTTCCAACCCAATCCAGCCCAATCAAAACCAACTCAATCAGTGTTTAATACAACCCCAATTAGGTCTGTCAATGAAGACCAGCCACCTTCCAAAAAGTTCAAGGAAAGAAAAAAAAAACTTAACAGCCCAAACCAAAAGCCCCAAACCCAAAAGGCAAAAAGCCCTCTAAAGGCTAAAGCCAAAAGCCTTCTCATTAAGCTCAGGTCTGCCTTTATATTCCAGCAACTAAATGCCAACCACCAACTAATCACCAACCCACATTACCAGCAACCAACCACCAACAACCAACTCACATCCAGCAGCCATCTTCCCCACAACTGCCAGCCCTAACTGTCAGCAACTGACAGACCAATCAACTCACCCTAGGCCCCTTTTATAACTTTCCTGTACCTCACTTCCTGTCTCTATGGTTTCTCCTTCCTGTCTCTATGGTTTCTACTTCTTTTCACTGTGGGCTGGTTAATCCCTACACAACTCTATGGCAAGAGGACCTCCACATCCCCTGTTAAGTTAGAAAAGGAATAAAGAATTCCTTTTTACAGTGACCTTGGGAAAGTCATTCGACTCATCTGTAAAACCTATCTATACAGCCACATTTCACACCATTTCTCTTTATGTTCTCTATTTCTACACCAAATTGAACTCTCTATCTGTTATTCCTTGAAAATGTCCAACCTTTTCACTCTTCATCCCTTTTTGCTTCCCTGTTGCAACCTTCAGGATGGAGTACAAATGTTACATCTTTTAGGAAGCCTTCTTTGAGCTTCCAAATTGTAAGCAATAAATGATATCAAAATATTTTGTCTTCATCTTATGTGCTTATATTCTCATTTATATTATATTTGTATGTATGTCTGTTAGGTTGTATAGTCCTTCAGAACCAAAATCTCTCCCTCAATTCCTCCCTCCTTCCCTCCCTCCCTCTCTCGCTTTCTTTCTCACTTATACACACAAACACACATATACACACACAATCATATTATCTCAGATATTTAAAGTAGATAGTAATCTAGAAGGGTAAACAACTCCAATTTAAGATTTTCTCTTAAAAATTGCTGACAAGTGTTCATCCAAATTTCACTTGAAGATTGCCATTGTTGGGAAACCAACAACCTCCTGAGACAGATCATTCAAATTTGGGATCATTCTAATTGTGAAAAATTTTTTCCTTATGTTGAACTAAAATCTAGCACTTTCTCATTTCTACCCATTTTTCATACTTCTGCCCTCTGAAATCAAGTATTCTAGAGCAAGCCTAACCCTACTTCCACAGGAAAACTTGAACCAATCTTTGCATTAGTCTTAAAACCCTTCACCATCCTGGTTGCCGTCCTTTGGACATATACTACCTTTTCAATAGCCTATCTAAAATATAGTACATAAAGGGAAATAACCTGCTCCAGATAAGGTCCAATAAAGACAAAATGCAGTAGGTCTATTAGCTTCCTTCTTCTAGACACTAGTATATAATTAATGCAACCTGATTACTTTGACTTTTTTGGCTACAATGTTTCTCATGTGAATCATTGTTATTAATATGCTCCAACCTACTTACATTTAATAGATATCTTTACACTGCCCTTCAGGTCATCTCAATTCTAATTGTGCTGAGGACATGATGTCATTGCAGTCATATAACATCACTAGAAAAAATAATGTTATTAAAAGAGGAGCTTTTGTCGAGAGAAGGAATTTAGCATCACTGTTAGGAATTCATAATTTCCCACACCCAATAAAGCCTTCTCTCCTCCAATTAAATTCTAGACCCCATGTGTATTATTTATTCATATTACTCATCCTAAACAAATGTGCTGATAGATTAACTCAATGAGTTGTTCATCTAACTGCATGTCACAATTTGGATAATATGCATTTTTCAGCCACTTTTAACTATGTATATTATTGAAAAATTATTTAATGAATTTGTTGTACGTGGGCCTTTTGTTTTCATTCCTTAATCATTTATATTTATGTTCTTCCTCTACACATACACACATACATTAAGGCCCTCTCTATTACAAAGAAAAACATTTAAGCAAAAATAACCATGACAGTGACTATAGCAACATATGGAACATTCCATAGCCATAGTCCTCCACTGCTTTTTCTAAACTAAGGTTTGACCCATCTTCAGTTCTCTGGGGAATTTTTTGAGGGACCACAGATCAAACTGAGGGAGTCTTATAGTATATTTATTATGATCAGAGCAATGTCATATGCAGACAGAAATACCCAGAGAACTATACTATCTTTAGGAATGTCTCTTCAACTTAACTACTTTCAGCAATACAAGGATCCAGGACAATTCTGAGGGACTTATGACAAAGAATGCTTACCACCTCCAGAGAAAGAATTGTTGGAGTTGGAATGCAGATGAAAGCATACAATTTTGAACTTGTTTAGTTGGCTTTTGTTTGAGGGTTTTGGTTTTTTATGATTATTCTCTTACGAAAATGAATGATATGGAAAAACATTTTGTTTGATAATATATGTATAACCCAGATCAATTTGCTTGCCAGATCCAGGATGGGAGAGGGAAGAGAGGAAGGGAGATAATTTGGATCATATAAGTTTGGAAAACTTATGTGGAAATTTGTTATTACATGTAATTGGTTAAAAAAAATCTTAAAAAAAAAAAAGAATGCCTCTTCAATTTAGTCATTCAGGATATCCTGTTCATTTTAGTTTGTTTTTGTTTAATTTAGTCACATTCAAGATATTCTCTAAAACATCAGTGAACTCCCATGGCCAGCACTGAGTCTTCCAGGGCTGGGGATATTCCATTATTTGCAATCATAAAACAAATATAATCAAGTTATATCTTTTATTTGATATTGGTAATCATTGAACAAGTTACTTCTGTGGTTTTATATCTTGAAGAATCTTATATCATCTTAACATAAGAAAGTAGAGTATATAGTGTTAGAATAACTCTAGATGAGTTATAGGAGGAGACTTGGACTTAATTCTCTGCTCCAATACTTACTAATTATATAATTTGTCTGTTACTTGGATTTTCTGTTTCCTGCATAGAAAAGAGAGAATAACAACTGTACTATTTTACCTTCAACGTTTTATGAAACTTAAAAGTTTTAAAATATTGTTTACTCACACCTAGCAGATTAGCCAACATGACAGCAAAGGAAAGTAATGAATGCTGGAGGGGATGTGGCAAAGTAGGGACATTAATGCATTGCTGGTGGAGTTGTGAATTGATCCAACCATTCTGGAGGGCAATTTGGAACTATGCCCAAAGGGCGATAAAAGACTGTCCGCCCTTTGATCCAGCCATATCACTGCTGGGTTTGTACCCCAAAGAGATAATAAGGAAAAAGACTTGTACAAGAATATTCATAGCTGCGCTTTTTGTGGTGGCCAAAAATTGGAAAACGAGGGGATGCCCATCAATTGGGGAATGGCTGAACAAATTGTGGTATATGTTGGTGATGGAATACTGTTGTGCTCAAAGGAATAATAAAGTAGAGGAATTCCATGGAAACTGGAACGACCTCCAGGAAGTGATGCAGAGCAAGAGGAGCAGAACCAGGAGAACATTGTACACAGAGACTAATACACTGTGGTTCAATCGAATGTAATGGACTTCTCCATTAATGGCTTTACAATGTCCCTGAACAATCTGCAGGGATCTATGAGAAAAAAAACTATCCTCAAGCAGAGGACAAACTGTGGGAGTAAAAACACCGAGGAAAAGCAACCTTTTGACTACAGGGGATGAGGGGATATGATTGAGGAGAGACGCTAAATGAGCGCCCTAATGCAAATACCAACAACAAGGAAATGGGTTCAGAGCAAGGACACATGTGATATCCAGTGGAATCGTGCATCGGCTAGGGGAGGGGTGGCGGGAGGAGGGGGGAAGGAAAAGAAAATGATCTGTTTCCAATGAAAAATGTATGAAAATGACCAAATAAAATAATGTTTAAAAAATATTGTTTACTATAATGAAATACACTGTATTGGAGGAGAATCTTTAAGGCTATAGTTACTCTGCCTAATCAAGTGATTGTTGTAATAAACCAATGATAAACAGTAAAATCTGGTATTTTCTCTACTTCTCAGTGTGAAGATGTGTTCTGTTTATAGTAAGTCATCTGCAAAAGTTTTCCTTTCCTCATATTTTCATCAAGGATATATGTCTGAGATAATCTCAAAAAGATTTATAGATATGAGTACAAGCAGTTGGTAGTATCATCTTTTTTTTTTTAACATCATTGTTGATCTTTTCTATTCTTTTGGAATACTCTCCTCTTTGAGATATCAAAAAAACCATTCCCTGAATGCCTTGAGAATTAATATTTCCCAAAAGGGTTTCTTCTGTGCATATTTGGTTCAATCTAACTATTCCTCCCAACTTCACCTTCTTAAATACTATTTCCACTACTTCATACTTCATACAGCATCCCAAATCTTGAAATAGTAGCACTGAAATATAGAAAGGAAAATAGTACATGGTAGAGATGCTGGCAGATCTGCTCTATTTTGTGTTCTTTGTTGTACTCCTTCCAATTTCATTTATAAATGTTCTCAGAACATTTATATCTCAAGTCAGGATTGGTTTCTCCCCTCCTCTGACTTGGGGTCTTTTGTGAGGCCATATTTTTCTTTGTTTTCTATAATTCACCTATTCTGAGATTGCTCCTAGTTAGGGGAGGAGGAAGATAAACAACTTTGCTGAACGAGTCCACTACAGATCTATGTTCTATAAACTCAACTGAGTCCTCACTGCAAAGTATGACTCCTCTCATTCTTCCTTAATTAGTTCCCTTTCCTTGCCAACAGAGTCCACTCTAAGCTTATGCCACCTACTCTAAACCTTCATGCTCCTCTCAGAAAGAGAATGTGACTCATGCTTCACTGAAAATATTGAGGCTTTCTGTCCTGAGCTCTCTCTTCTTTCCATTTCTATACTTGATAAACTCAATTCTCTTCTCTTTTGCCTCAGTCTCACAGGTGATAACTTTTCTCCTTGTGAACACTAACCCTTCTACTTTGACCTTGATTCCAGCTCCCCTCAAGAGTAAGATTAGTATCTATAAAGAGACTTTCCCATTTTCCCACTTCTATGAGTCATGAGAGGGCTCTGTGAAGTGTCCTGTTCTCGTCTTTCTCTATTATCTCCCTTGATCTCTCTCCATTTCTCTCTGTCTCTGTGTATGTCAATCTCTCTTCTTCTTCTTTTTTTTTAAGCATATGAAGGACAGTATGGCCTCTTTAATTAAGAGATCTTTGAAAAGAAAAATGCCATTGAAAAGATTTAGAGAAGTATCAACATGTCAGCTGTGTCTCTCTATAAAGACACCAGATCTATACAGTCAGTCTTAGTCTCAGCTGAACCTCTGAGCCTTATCACCAACTACTTATAGATGTCTCCATCTGACTGTTCCATAAGTATCTCAAACTCAAAATATTCAAAACAAACTCATAATCTTTTCCCAAAAATATTCCCCAATTTCTCATCTCCCTTCAATAACTCAGATTTACTCTCTCAGGCCATTCTTGACTCTCCCTTCCCTGAATCTTTCATATTTATTCAGTTGTGAAGTTTTGTAGTGTCTGCCTCCATAATATATTTCACTTCTGACTCCATATCTCCACTCACAGTTATGGTCTTCAACACTTCCCAACTAGAAAGAACCTCTTAGTCTCTATTTTCAATTTGTCTTCTCTCTAATCCATACACCAAATGGTGTAACCATGAAAATGTGGGTTTCCAAGACTGTGAATTGCCAAAAATGGCCTAGGCCTGAGCTTTAAGGGAGAGTCAGTCTTTATCACTCACCACAAGATCATCCCAAGCAAACTCCAGTCCTTCACTGAAATCCTCAACTCCTGAACTGAGTTCAGAGACCCTCCTCTGAACTCCTGAACTGAGTTCAGAGAGCTCCCTTTAAAGAAAATTTTCTCTTATGTCACCTCCCCTAAATTTTCACATCTACCAATTATAGTACATGCTTTTCCCAGGACTGCCCATTCTTAGTTCTCATCACTCTTTAGTTCTCACCTTCTCTAAGTACATTATATCTTCTGAGTATTTCACATCTCTTTTGCTAAGCTTGCCTTTTGTAAGTTGCTTGACCTTTTAGTGATTAATTTAACCTTTATAGGTACTTAGCACCCTTTTATATTAGATCTAAAAATCGACCACCTAGCTTAGGGTTTTTGCTTCACTATAAATATGAGTTGGGGACTTTTCATTGTTCAATCAGGAGTTTACAACTTTATCTTCCCCTAAGGCATTGTCTGAACAGGGTGGAGTAATTTTTAAAAGTTCTCAATACATTCCTGACCAAGTACCTCCATTGTTAAAAATGGGGAATAGCTTAACCAAATCTTCTAAGGTACAGTCTGAGCAGTTTTAAGATCCACAATGGTTAATTAATAAATACCCTTAAAATATATTTACTCCCTTTCTCATGAAACTCCAGTGGGTTTCCTCATACCTCTAGGGTAATACAAACTCCTCTGTCTGTCTTTTTTTTAAATAAATTTATTTAGTCAAGTTAGAACATGATTCCTTGGTTACAAGAATCATATTCTTTCCCTCCCTTCCCTCCCTTCCCATAGCTGATGTGCAATTTCATTGGGTATTAAATGTGTCCTTGATCAAAATGTATTTCCATGTTGTTGGTATTTGAATTAGGATGTTCATTTAGTCTACATCCCCAGCCATGTCCCCTCGACCCATGTAATCAAGCAGCGGTTTTTCTTCTGTGTTTCTACTCCCACAGTTTTTCCTCTGAATGTGGATAGTGTTCTTTCTCATAGATCCCTGCGGGTTGTTCAGGATCACTGCATTGCCACTAATGGAGAAGTCCATTATGTTTGATTGTACCACAGTGTATCAGTCTCTGTGTACAATGTTCTCCTGGTTTTACTCCTCTCACTGTGTATCACTTCCTGGAGGTTGTTCCAGTTCCCATGAAATCCCTCCACTTTATTATTCCTTTGAGCACAATAGTATTCCATCACCAATATATACCACAATTTGTTCAGCCATTCCCCAATTAAAGGGCATCCTCTCATTTTCCAGTTTTTTTTTCCACCACAAAGAGCACAGGTATGAATATTTTTGTACATGTCTTTTTCCTTATTATCTCTTTGGGGTAAAAACCCAGCAGTGCTATGGCTGGATCAGAGGGCAGTCTTTTAGCACCCTTTCGGCATACTTCTAAATTGCCCTCCAGAATGGTTGGATCAACGCACAACTCCACCAGCAATGAATTAATGCCCCAACTCTGCCACATCCCCTCCAGTATTCATTACTTCCCTTCGCTATCACATTAGCCAATCTGCTAGGTGTGAGGTGATACCTCGGAGTTGTTTTGATTTGAATCTCTCTGGTCATAAGAGATTTAGAACACTTTTTCATGTGCTTATTAATAGTTTTGATTTCTTTAACTGAAAATTGCCTTTTCATGACTCCTGCCTATTTATCAATTGGAGAATGGCTTGATTTTTTTATACAATTGGTTTAGTTCTTTATAAATTTGAGTAATTAGACCTTTGTTAAGAGGTTTTTGTTATGAAGATTGTTTCCCAATTGGCTGCTTCCCTTCTAATTTTGGTTGCACTGGTTTTGTTTCTACAAAACCTTTTAAATTTCATTTAATCAAAATTATTGAATTTACATTTTCTGATTTTTTCCAGCTCTTGCTTGGTTTTAACGTCTTTCCTTTCCCAAAGATTTGACATGTATACTATTCTGTGTTCACCTAATTTGCTTATAGTTTCCTTCTTTATATTCAGGTCATTCACCCATTCTGAGTTTATCTTGGTGTAGGGCAGCAGTTCTCAACTTCTCAATTTGTAGCAATGAGAATACATAATGCCTTTCAGGTATTGACATTCCAAATCATAACTGTAGCAAAATTACAGTTTTGAAGTAGCCACCAAAATAATTTTTTGGTTTGGGGTCACTGCAACATGAGGAACTGTATTGCAGGGTCACGGCATTAGAAAGGTTGAGAACCACTGGTGTAGGGTGTGATATCTTAATGCAAACCTAATCTCTCTCATACTATCTTCCAATTTTCCCAGCAGTTTTTATCAAATAGTGGATTTTTGTCTCAAAATCCAGCATCTTTGGACTTATCATATATTGTCTTGCTGAGGTCATTTACCCCAAGTCTATTCCACTGGTGCTCCTCTTTGTCTCTTAGCCAGTACCAAATTGTTTTGATGATGATTGCTTTATAGTATAGTCTGAGATCTGGGATTGCAAGTCCTCCTTCCTTTGCATTTTTTTCATGATTTCCATGGATATCCTTGATCTTTTGTTCTTCCAAAGGAACTCTGTTATGTTTTTTTCTAATTCAGTAAAAAAAAAATTTTTTTTGGTACTTCAATGGATATGGCACTGAATAAGTAAACTAATTTGGGTAGGTTTATCATTTTTATTATGTTAGCTCGTCCTACCCATGAGCAATCAATGTTTTTCCAATTGTTTAGATCTAGTTTTAATTGTGTTGAGAGTGTTTTGTAGTTGTGTTCATATAGTTCCTCTGTTTGTCTTGGCAGATAGATTCCTAAGTATTTTATATTGTCTAGGGTGATTTTAAATGGAATTTCTCTTTCTAATTCTTGCTGCTGAGATGTGTTGGAGATATATGGAAATGCTAATGACTTATGTGGGTTTATTTTGTATACTGAAACTTTGCTAAAGTTGTTGATTATTTCCACTAGCTTTTTGGTTGATTCTCTCGGATTCTCTAAGTAGACCATCATATCATCAGCAAAGAGTGATAGCTTGGTCTCCTCATTGCCTATTTGAATACCTTCAATTTCTTTTTCTTCTCTAATTGTTATTGCCAGTGTTTCTAGTACAATGTTAATTAATAGAGGTGATAATGGGCATCCTTGTTTCACTCCTGATCTTATTGGGAAGGCTTCTAGTTTATCCCCATTGCACGTGATATTTGCTTATAGTGTTAGATATATACTGTTTATTATTTTAGGAAAGGCCCTTCTATTCCTATACTTTCTAGTGTTTTCAATAGGAATGGGTATTGTATTTTATCAAAGGCTTTTTCTGCATCTATTGAGATAATCATGTGATTTTTGTCGGGTTGCTTGTTAATATGGCCAATTATGTGGATGGTTTTCCTAATATTGAACCATCGTTGCATTCTTGGTATGAATCCTACCTGGTCGTAATGAATAACCCTTGTGATGACTTGCTGGAGTCTTTTTGCTAGTATTCTATTTAAGATTTCTGTATCTATGTTCATTAAGGAGATTGGTCTATAGTTTTCTTTCTCCATTTTTGACCTGCCTGGCTTTGGAATCAGTACCATATTTGTGTCATAAAAGGAATTTGGTAGAACTCCTTCTTTGCTTATTCTGTCAAATAGTTTGTATAATATTGGGATTAGTTGTTCTTTGAATGTTTGGTAGAATTCACTTGTGAATCCATCTGGACCTGGGGATTTTTACTTAGGGAGTTCTTTGATGTCTTGTTCAATTTCTTTTTCTGATATGGGGTTGTTTAGGAAATCGATTCCTTCTTCTGTTAGTCTAGGCAATTTACATTTTTGTAAATATTCATCCATATCACCTAGATTGCCATATTTTTTGCTATATTATTAGGCATAGTAGTTTTTAATGATTACTTTAATTTCCTCTTCATTAGAGGTGAGGTCTCCCTTTTCATCTTGGATACTGTCAATTTGGTTTCTTTCCTTTTTTTAAAATTAGATTGTACAGTATTTTCTCTATTTTATTTGTTTTTTCAAAGTACCAGCTTCTAGTCTTATTTATTAACTCAATAGTAGTTTGACTTTCAATTTTATTAATTTCTCCTTTGATTTTTAGAATCCCTAATTTAGTCTTCATCTAAGAATTTTTAATTTGTTCACTTTCTAGTTTTTTTAATTTGCATGCCCAATTCATTGACCTCTGCCCTCTCTAGTTTGTTAATATATGAACTCAAGAATATAAATCCCCCCACCCCCCAAGTACTGCTTTGGCTGCATCCCATAGGTTTTGAAAGCATGTCTCATCATTGTCATTTTCTTCAATGAAATTAATCGTTTCCATGATTTGTTCTTTAACTAACTGGTTTTGGAGAATTGTATTGTTTAATTTCCAATTAATTTCTTATTTACCTCTCCACGTACTCTCACTAATTATTATTTTCATTGCATTGTGATTTGAGAAGCTTGAATTTATTATTTCTGCTCTTTTGCACTTGTTTGCAATGTTTTTATGCCCTAATACATGGTCAATTTTTGTGAATGTACCATGTGCTGCTGAAAAAAAAGGTGTATTTCTTTTTGTCCCTATTTATTTTTCTCCACATATCTACTAACTCTAACTTTTCTAAGATTTCATTCACTTCTCTTACCTCTTTCTTATTTATTTTTTGGTTTGATTTATCTAGTTCGGATAGAGGAAGGTTCAGGTCTCCCACTAGTACAGTTTTTCTATCTATTTCATCTTTGAGCTCCACTAGTCTCTCCTTTATAAATTTGGATGCTATGCCATGTGGTACATAGATGTTGAGTACTGATATTTTCTCATTGTCTATACTGCCTTTTGTCAGGATGTAATTACCTTCTCTATCTCTTTTAACTAGATTTATTTTTACTTCGGCTTTGTCAGATATCATGATTGCGACTCCTGCCTTCTTTTTATCAGTTGATGCCCAATAGATTTGGCTACATTCTCTTACTTTCACCCAATGAGTATCTGCCTTCCTCATGTCTGTTTCTTGTAGACAGCATATGGTAGGGTTTTGGTTTCTAATCCATTCTGCTATTTGCTTGGATTTTATGGGTAAGTTCATTCCTTTCACATTCAGAGTTATGATTACCAGCTGTGTATTTCCCAGCATTTTGATTTCTACTCCTGGTCCTGTCTTTTCTTCTTTTGCTATTTCCTTTTACACCAATGTTTGTTTTTAATCAGTCCCCCTAGTTCCCAGCCTTATTTTACTTCCCTTTCTACCCCCTCCCTTCTTTTCCCCCCTTATTTTCTTTGCAGTCTTTTTAAACTACCCCCCCACCCTCTCCCTCCCTTGTACTGCTTCCCTCCCCACCAGTCCATTTGTTACCCTTCTACTTCCGTATAGGGCACAAATCTATTCTCTGCCCCAATGGATTGGATTGTTCTTCCCTCTATGGGTCAATTTCAATGCATGTAAGAGTTGAGTATTTCCTATCTCCAACCTCTTTACTCTTCCAGTGTATTGATGTTCTCCCCCCTCCCGCCATGAGCTTCTTTGTGACATATAAATTCACCCCCTTTTTTTGTTTTCCCATTTCTTTTGTTATTAACCTTTTTTAGCTCTAGTTGTATATATATACACACACACACACACACACACACACACACACAGGTATATGTATTTATGCATACATATATCTATATACATATTTATGTCTTATCATTTCATCCTATACAGTTTTTCACTGTTCCCTCTAAGGGTACTTCTTCTAGCTGCCCAGATAATATTGATAAATTTGATAATTGATATAATTTTGATAATATTAATAAAATTGATAATAACAATTTTAAAGAGTTACCAATGACCTCTTTTCTTATAGGGATACATATCATTTTAACTTATTGGGTCTTTTAAAAAAAAGGTTTTTTTTCTTTTTTCCTTCTTTTTTAATTACCTTTTGATGATTCTCTTGAATTTTGTACTTGGGCATCAAATTTTCTGTTCAGGTCTGGTCTTTTCTTTACAAATGCTTGGAATTCTTTGATTTTGTTGAATGACCATACTTTCCCCTGTAAGAATATAGTCACTTTTGCTAGGTAGTTGATTCTTGGTTGTAGACCTAGTTCCCTTGCTTTCCACAATATCATATTCCATGCCTTTCAGTCCTTCAGTGTAGATGCAGCTAGATCCTGTCTTATCCTCATTGTGGTTCCATGGTATCTGAATGACTTCTCCTTGTCAGTTTGTAATATTTTTTCCTTGGTCTGATAGTTGTTGAATCTGACTATAACATTCCTGGTTGTTGTCAGTTGGGGATTAAGCATAGAAGGTGATCTGTGGATTCTTTCAGTCTCCACTTTTCCCTCTTGTTCTAGAATATTGGGGCAGTTTTCTTGAAAAATTTCCTATAGTATGATGTCCAGACTTTTTCTTTTGTCATGGTCTTCTGAAAGACTAATGATTCTTGGGGGCAGCTGGGTAGCTCAGTGGATTGAGAACCAGGCCTAGAGACGGGAGGTCCTAGGTTCAAATCTGACCTCAGCCACTTCCTAGCTGTGTGACCCTGGGCAAGTCACTTGACCCCCATTGCCTAGCCCTTACCACTCTTCTGCCTTGGAGGCAATACACAGTATTGACTCCAAGACGGAAGGTAAGGGTTTAAAAAAAAAGACTAATGATTCTTAAGTTGTCTCCCCTTGAAAGATTTTCTAAATCTTCTGTTTTTGTGAATGAGATGCTTCATATTTTCCTCAACTTTTTCAATATTTTGATTTTTTTTATTGTGTCCTGCTGCCTTGTGAAGTCACTTAATTTCGTTGTATTCTGGTTCTCAAAGACTGGATTTCATCCCTGGCTTTTTGGTCATCCTTCTCCTTCTTGTCTGATTTTCTTTTGAGTTCACCTTTCATCCTCTTTGCCTCATCTCTCATCTCCTTTATCTCATCTTTCCTCTTCTTTGCCTCATCTTTCATCGACTTTGACTCATTTTCAAGCTGGTTGATTTTGGCTTTGAAGACACTATTTTCTGTTCCCAGATGACTTATCTTAGTTTTTAAGTTCTTTCTCCAATTGTCTTCAGCCTCTCTTAATTGTGTTTTGAATTGTATTTTGAGTTCTTCCAAAGCCTTTATCCAATTTACTGGGGTTTCTGTTTTATTGCTTGATGTTCCCTCCCCCTTCTCTGTTCTGTTTGCTCTTTGTTCATGGTCTGTATAGAAGAAGAAGAAGAAGAAGAAGAAGAAGAAGAAGAAGAAGAAGAAGAAGAAGAGGAGGAGGAGGAGGAGGAGGAGGAGGAGGAGGAGGAGGAGGAGGAGGAGGAGGAGGAGGAGGAGGAGGAGAAGAAGAAGAAGAAGAAGAAGAAGAAGAAGAAGAAGCTGTCAATTGTAATTTCTTCTTTCTTTTTCTGTTGTTTGCTCATATTTACCTCTTCTTGGCAGCTGGGTAGCTCAGTGGATTGAGGGCCAGGCCTAGAGACAGGAGGTCCTAAGTTCAAATCTGGCCTCAGACACTTCCCAGCTGTGTGACCCTGGGCAAGTCACTTGACCCCCATTACCTAGCCCTTATTACTCTTCTGCCTTGGAGCCAATACACAGTATTGACTACAAGATGGAAGGTAAGGGTTTAAAAATTTTTTTTACCCCTTCTTTACTCCCTGCAGTTATCTGTGCTCTTGTTCCTCTCTCTTTTTTGGGGGGGGTTGTGGTTTTCTGTCAGTCTCTCCTCTTTGTCAGATCTCTCAGTGCAGTCTGTGGGGGAGGGGTGTTGGAGCTTGAGGTTCCCTGACCTCTGAAGACTTTTGATGGGATTAAGTCCAGCTGGGTTGGGCTGAATATGCCCTGAGGCCAAAACCTCTTGGAAGGTGGGAGCAATATGGAGGGTCTCTGCTGCTGTGACCAGGCTGCCTGATCTGCGCTTTGCACTTCTTCTCTAACTGCTTTTCCACCGCCTGTGTTCGACACTCTGAGTCTGGCACAGCTTTGCCGGCAAGATACTCCCTCCAGACTAGCGCCCTTTCTCACCCAGAGGTTCCAGCCACTGTTGTAAGCTCAGCACTGTAGGTGGGGGAGGGGTCCTGGGACCTTCCTTCTTCCTTCCCCTTAAACCAGAGTGTTCTCAAATTCCAGTTTTGGGGGAGTGTACCTTTTGAATTGATTTCAGCAGGAGGGTTCCTTGGCTCTGTCTTGTTGTTAGGTTTAATTTTCAGTCCCCTAGGAGCATTTAGTTTGTAATTGTTTAGGAAGGGTTTTCAGAGGTCTGAACTTTTGCTGCCTCTATGCCTCCATCTTGCCTCTGTCTCCCCTCTTTCAAAGCCCTTCCTAGTAAAATTCTAACCTAACATTTTAAGGATCACTTCCTACAATTCTATATCATGCACTTTATGTTCCAAACAAACTGCCCTACTTGCTATTCCTCAACATTCCATCTCTCTTTGATTCCATTCCTGGGCACACACTGTTCTCCCCTCCCCCAGAGCCTGGAATGTACTTCTCTCCTCTCTCTAGTGTCCTTCAAAGCTTAGGCTGACTGCCACCTAACCTGATCTCCCCCTCCCCTTGCTAGCTGGTGTCCTTCTCCAGGAATTACTTTGTATCTATAGTGTATTTATTCTGTATTTAATGTTCTTTGTACATATTGTCCTCCTCTCTACCCCCCAATAGAATTTAAGTTCCTGTTCCAAGATCCAACAAAGAGGAGTCTGACATAGGAGAGTACAAAATAAATACTTGTTGAATAAATGAATCAATGAATTAATCATTCTCCTCCTCAATGTCTTTCAAATGAGCTTGTATTCTAAACTACAGTTTTAACCTTTGGTTCACAAAATTTTCTTCTTGTCAAGAAGAACAAATGTTTAAGGGTGGAAACACATCCTGGGTTCTTTGGGCTTCTTGTTTTGGAGATTATTTTGTATTGGTTAAATTTCTTACCTGGGAATTCTGCATACCAAGGAAATCATAAGTCCATTCCCTATCCTGATAGCTAATTTTTTTCTAAGAAATTGTGAAAAACAGAGTCTATAATTTTACTTTTATTTCATTCATCATTACCAGTAATTTCTAGAACAGTCCCCTCCCTGGTTACTACTTCCCTTTGTGTGTTGTTTCTTTCTACATTAGAATGCAAGCTTCTTGAGAATAGGGTAGACATGGGCTCATTGTAGAATCCACAGTGCTTAGTCCAGTGTGTAGTACAAAGTAAGTGCTTAATAAGTACTTTCATTCATTCATCCATTTCTCATTTTTCAGTCAACAGCTTAATTAAATAGGTCAAGTTGAAGATGTAACTGTAATCCAAACATACATCCATGCCACAGGGAGGTGGGATAGACCTTCTGAGGAGTTTGGTATGGTTATCATCTATTAATAAGAATATTTAATTAACCATAATCCCATTCCTCACTACATTTTTATGCCAGTGAGGTATGACAGAATTGTAATTGACTACCTTTAACCCTTAAAATCTCTTTTTATTGATCTTTTAGAATGGGTCTGACAATTCCACCTAACCAGGTAAATTCTAGGTAGAATCTGAGCTCTTCTAGGAGAAACTGATGCATTTGTCTGTGTGATTTGGAATGGCCTGAAAAAGAGAAATGTTTATGTAATCATTTCAATCAAAGACAAGTAAATGAACTTCCTATGGGTTATATCTCACCTCTAGAACATTCATGTTTGTAGTCTATAGTGAGTATGTGACTATCATCATATCCAGTGGAAGGGACCTAAGGTCACTTTTTACTTTGTTGGTTCATTTAAAAGTTCAATGAGGGATAAGCTATACTTACTTTCTAACCCAGAGTCTTTAACCTCTAAAGTTACATCCTGAGCCAAACATAAAATTGGGGTAGCCAAGCCTCTTTCTTTGGGCAGGTGATTAACAACTGCTCTTTTCCACCCCTTCACTGAAGCAGCCTTTTAACTATTTGTAATATCAACTCCCAAGCAGTTAGTCTGTGCCTTGAAACTAGATAGCTCATCAAAATTCCTGGCAAATTACTTTTTCTTTTAAAAAAAAAGTACAATTGTTATATCCTATTGTGGGAGTTATTCTATTTACAGCAACAAAAGGACAACATGGTTTCATTGGAACACAGATAACCTTTGCATTGGGCAACTTTAGTTATCTTGAACACAATGCCATTCATTCTTTAAGAACACATTAATGGAATTAACTTTCTACATTTTACCCTTCTGAAAATGGAAGTATCTTTGTGGCATCTATTACATGGGATTCTATAGATTCTTAGATTTCTACTTTTGAGGGTCATGAGAGTTGGTTTAAGAAGGAAAAAAAAAAGGCAAACGAAGAGTGTTCCTGTGCTGGTATGAGAACATGAAGATCTCCTGCTATTTTATTTACAAATGAAGCCTTTAATGTTGTAGCAAAATTCCGCTTCACATAACCAACTCTTTAGCAATCTCAAGAAGCAGTTAGGATAGAAGAAAGGAATGAAGGTTAAAAGGGAAGAAGGAAAGAAGAGTCAGAAAAAGCGGGGGGGGGGGGAGGAGGAAGAAGAAAAGCAAGGCAGTGGAAATACTAAGGTGGTAAGCATAGAGAAGAGTTAGAGATGGGTGCAGGGGTCTGAGGGCGGGAGTGATTGCAGGGGGCGGCTGGGGCTGTCTGTGAGGGAGTAGGCTAAGGCAGAACAACGTTTCAGTTATTTTTGGAAGGGCTTTAGTTTCATACCACTTCTCCCACTCTTCTCTCCCTCCAGCCTTCGAAAAGGGGTTAGAATACCATTCCAGTTCCCAGTTCTTCAGTTAAAGCCCCAGGGAAACAGAAACGAGGAGGAGTGGCGGAGAGGAAGAGCGGAAGGAAAGAGAGAGGAGTGAAAGAAGACGAAAACGAAAATAGGCAAGGGGCGAGGGGGGGGGGGGTCAAGAACAGGAAAGAGGACGAGGATAGAGTAGGAAGGAGGAGGGAAGAAGGGTAGGGAGGAGAGAGTAGAGAAGGGGGGAGGGAGAGGAAGAGGGAGGAGTAAGGGGAGGAGGGAGTAAGAGGAGGGGGTAAGAAGGAAGAGGAGGAGGAAAGAAGTGGAGGAGGAGGGAAGAGGTGGGGAGAAGAGGAAGAGAGAAGAAGAGGAAAGACGAAGAAGGGCAGGGAGGGGAGGTGGAGTGGACTACATCTCCCAGGGTGCTCGGGACCAGTAGCGCCTGCGCAGTGAGGGAAGCGGCGGCGGGTCTGTTCTCCGCCGAGGAGGAGCCGGGCAGAGGAGGGGAGGCAGCGGGTGAGAGTTCAGAGTTCAGCAGCAGCAGCCCGAGCCCATGATTCCCATATGCCCTGTAGTTTCCTTCACCTATGGTGAGTATAATTTACCCCTACTGTGAGCCCCTGTCGCCCCTGGCCCTCCTGATGGGGATGGCGAAGTGAAGGGGGTGGGGAGGTGTGGAGGGGAGGAGGCCTCGGGGTGTGTGTGTGTGGCGGGAGGAGGGAGGAGGCGGCCGGCGGCGGCTGCGGCGGCAGCCTGGGCCCCGCGGGTGAGGGCGGCTTCTCACCGAGCGTGTCTCTCTCTCTCCTCCTCCTCCCCGCTCCCTCCACCGCCCCTCATCGTCCCCTACCCGGTGTCTGCGCTCCTCCGTGCCTCCCTCCTCCCGCCATGGGACCCGACTCTCCGCAGTGCCCAGCCGGCTGGGGGAAGATGCCAAAATGGCGACCGGCAACTACTTTGGATTCACCCACAGCGGGGCGGCGGCGGCGGCGGCTGCGGCCCAGTATAGGTAACGGCCCCTTCGTCGTGCTGCGCCCCTGCCCGAGCCCGCCCTCCCCTAACTCCCGCGCCCCAAGCGTCCAAGGAGAAGGAGGGGGAGGGAGAGCGACCGCCACCGCCGGGCCCAGGAATCTTTCTGCCGCCCTCCCCCCCGCTCCGGCTCTCCCCGGGCCCGGGGAGACCCCAGGGTGAGAGAGGACCCGGAGGAGGCGGAGGACCGAGACGCCGCTACAGGCCCACAAACTAAGATGGCCTCCTGCGGCCTGGGCCGGAGCGCGGAGCCGGCGAGCGGCGGCCAGCCGGGCTGCGGAGGGGAGGAAGTGCAGACAGACCCCTCCTGTCGCTAGTCTCCTCCTCCTCCGCCCCCCTCCTAGCCTCCTCCCCTCCTCCCCTCTCTCCTCCTCTTCCTCTGCATCCTCTCCTCCGCTCCTCCTCCTCCTCTCCTTCCTCCCTTCATCCCTTCCTCTTCATCCCTTCCACTTCCTTTTCTCCATCCCCTCCTCCCCTCTTCTCTTAACCCTTCTTCTGTTCCTTCTCGCTTTTATTTCCTCCCTTCTCACATTCCTCTCCACATTCTTTCCTTCATCCCTTCCACTTCCTCCTCTCCATCTCCTCTTTGCTTTTTCTCTTTCCTTGTAACCTCTCCATCCTTACTTCTTCCACCCTTTCCTTACTCATTTTCCTTCTTTCCTTCCCTCTCCACCTCTACTTTCTCCTCTCCCTCTTTTCACCCCCTCTGTTTCTTCACTTTTTTCTTCTTTACTTTCTCCTTCCTCTCCTCCCATCTCAGTTCTTTTCCTCTTCACCATTTTTGCTTTTCTCTCTTCCCTCCTCTCCCCTCTTCATTTCTTCTCTATCCCATTTCTTTTCCTCTTCACCCTTTCCTCTTTCCTTTCATCCCTCTTCCTCCTCCATCGCCTCCCATCTTCATCCTTTCTCCTCTTCTTTTCATCATCCCCTCCACTTCCTCCTCTCCTCTTGTCTCTTTTTCTTCATCCCTTCCACAGGTCCTTCTCTCTCTTTTATCTCCTCTCCATCCTCTCCTCTCCTCTCCTATTCTTCTATTCTCCTCAACTCCTCTCCATCCCTTCTTCAAGTGGAGAGGTCTTTGGGCTAAGGCACCTTGGGAGTTGGCCCAGACCACCCACCAGCCCTCTGAGGAATAGAAGAATGGTATTGCATTTTCCTCAACAGTGCCTACCTCTCTGCTTTCACCCTCCTCCCAACTTCCCCTTGCTTTGGGTTGGGGGTAGAGTTGTTTTCCCTGAGACCAATGGAATTGTTATCCTGAAAAGTACACACACCCCAGAAGTGTCAGGGCCCATTAAACCAATTAGAGTCCTATATCATAGCTAGTGGGTTTCCAGATAGGATAAGAATTTCCCTTCATCTTACCATCTTATTAAACATGTTTATGGGCAAGCCATATAGTACTGAGTCATTGAGATGCATTTCACATTGTCTTTTATTTTAGCAAGATAATTTTAAGGTTTTAGCACCTACAAATAAAAGGGATTTTTAGCATTTCCCTCAGTGGGAAAGTAAGTTAGTAGGCAGTAGTGTAAAATCTCAAAGTGGTTTCATTTGTATTGGGAACTCTCCTGCAATAAAGACAAATAGTGGTTTCTATTTATCTTCTCGAAAACCAACAAATACCATGGGCTAATTTCCTTCTTTACCTTTGGCTTACTCTTAACATTTATTTTCAAAATATTTCTAAAATTCCATTCAATGTTACCAGAAAAATGACAAGGCAGTTTTTTCATTGAACTTTTTCAGATAACTCAGTTACAACTGATTAAAATATGAGTATATGGAGAGACAACATGAGCTAGTTGTTCAAGAGTTGGGGGCCTGTAAGTCAAACCTGACTTCTTATATGACACATAGTGGTTTTATAATGCTGAGCAAATCTCTTTAAGATTACAAGTTCCTCACTAAGGACTTTACAAAGATTCAATTTTTAAAATAAAATATAAATATTTGTTGAACACTCTAAATGATCATGACATTGTGGTAACCCCTTAACTAACTACAATCTGAGAAGTAGATTTAAAAAAAAATGAATAACGGGAACATTTTGGAGTAACATTTTTTCATGTCATCAGTGTTTAAAAACTAGCAAAAGTTTCATTTGTTAAAACTGTTGATTCCTGAGGTGTTACTTGGTTGGAAATTTTCAAGAGATATTTGGAACTTCTCATGTCCTTAACTACAAAAGAAGTTGCAGATCAGAATCTGTTTCATAAATCAAATTACCAAGTACTAAATGTTCTAAAAGAGGAGAGAGTATGACAATTACTGACTTGTATTTTTTTTAAGCCTTTTTGTTTTTACTGGTATCTTGTCTCATTAGGTGCTAATTTTGTTGGAATTTTAATTGTTAATTGAAATACTTGTTTTGTGAGACAACTTTTAAAATGTTTTTCCTAAAAAGTTTTGAAATGAAAAAAAGTTTCACTTAGGAAGTTCTTAGCCATTATTTATATGTTTGCAGGCATGTAACTTTATCCTAAAATGTTAAGCTAATTCTGTAAAGAATCCTATATGAAACATGTTTCTGTCACCCTGGAGAATTAAAAAGATGTGACAAAAATTTATCAACTATTTTATATATTAAATTAATGAATATTTCACAAAAATAAAACCTTAAATTATACTTGTTTTGTTCATGTTATCAAAAATGGTTGACAACTTGCTTTTGACTGGAATCTCATAATAAGGGAAACCACAAGGTACAAAGGAAAATGTACTAAATTTAGAGTAAAAAATTAGGCTAGTCATTTGATTTCTCCAGACCTTAGTTTACTTAGTCTGTAAAATAATGTAAAATAATGGGGATTGGATTAGATCTCTGAAGGTCTAAATATGTTGATCCTACATAAAAGGGAAACTGCTGGTAGTTCACAAGTACTTTTAAATTATAGTTCTTGGACTGCATTTTCATATCAGGAAGTTTGATTTAATTTTTCCCTGGCATTACCTTAGAAACAATACAAGAGGACTTAAATAATTAGTCTTAAGAAAAGAATTGTACAGATCACAATTATTAAATTTAATGATTGTTCTTTTCTGATATCAATGCAATATTTTTTCATTAGTAGTAATTATGAGGCTACGTAAATAAACATTAGATGTTCATGCATTCACCCCTTGTCCAACAATAACAAATCACAGGGAAAAAATTTTGAGCTATTAACATATTGAATTACATAAAGGATTTAAATATAGCCTTTTAAAGTTGGGTATTCACATATCTTCTAGAAAAACATAGACCACCTATTTATTATTCATGCCATTATCCTGAAGGATCTTGAACTTTGCAAAGTCAAAATACAGAAGGTCTCAAAAGTCTTAGTATAATTTTTAAACTTCAACAGCTTTTGGGATTCCCCCCACCCCACAGGATAAGTATATTTCCACAAAGATTTAAGTTCACACATCCTTGAAATATAGCTTAGTGAAGATAGTTAACTAGCTGGTTGAGTGGACTTAACAAAGTTATAAACTTTTGAAACTTAATTCTCTTTCATGAGATCCATAATTTAAAATTTTTTCAGTTTCTGGCAAATTTTGGGATATACACCTATATTTTTAATTTCAAAAGTTCTTTTAATCAGGTATTTAAGTTACTGCACTGGAGTAGGCATTGGGCATAAAAATATATAAGACAATGACCTCAAAACTTTCTGTTGAAATGAGATACAATATGATCACAGATAAATAAATATAGGATATGTGCAAAATAGATACTCAGTGATATGGGTTGGGGAGGACGGAGAAGATCCATGACTAAGAGAATCAAGAAAGGTCTCTTAAAGGATATGGCATTTGAACTAAGCTTTGAAGTAACCAAGGAGTTGGGTTCTAAGAGTAGAGAGCAAAGAGGGGAAAGTATTCTAGGCTGGGAGGACAAACAGTCTTAGTAGGATTAGAATTAGAAGGATAATGTCATATACTTGGAGCAGCAGGTAAGCAAGTTTGTCTGGAGCCTAGAGTGTGAGGGAGAGAATATGTGATTAGCTTAGAGGGATAAGCTAGAGAGCCAGAGTATCAAGAACTTTATGCTATACAGTTAGCCTAAATGCAATAAGGAATCCCTGAAATAGAGCATTGACTTGGTCAAACTTGTGCTTTTGAATTATCAACTCAACAGTTGTCTGGAAAGTAGAAATGCTGGTGGCAGAGAGACCAATTAGGAGAGACTAATGGCAATAGTTTTGAGGAAATTTGGTCTTGAAGACCTGCACTAGGATGGTTGTGGTATAAGTAGACCCAAAAAGTCTGAAAAGGAGAGATGTTTAGAAAGTGGAATTGATAAGAGTTGGTTACTGTTTGGTTGAGGGTAGAGATTGGATGGGGAGAGTGAGGGTAATACATAGGTTGCCAATAGGGAAGTTAAAAGGAAAGATGAATTTTGTTTTGAATAGGTTGATTTTGATATGCTTGTGGGGGTATATATAAGTGTAAATTTTCAGTAGACAGTTGGATGTAACAAATTTTATTCCATTTGTTAGACCTATTTTTGTTGAACATTATATGGTAGTTAAAAGCAATCCTTAGTGTATTTTGCTTATTTGTGTCCTCTGTTTTTGTAATAATTAAGCCTATGTATTAAGCTATGTCACATCTTCAGGTATTGGAAAAAATGTTACATATTTTGCTGATGTGACAGTTGCCACTATCAGTAACATGAAAGAATCATGGAAGACAAGAAAGGAAACCAAGGTGTGTGTGTGGGGGGGAATCCCAATTTTTTTGAAAGAGAAGAGTCAAAATCTGTAAACTCTAGATCAATGAGCTTGACTCTGATCCCTGGGGAAATTCCAGAACAAATCATTAAAGAAATGATGAGTGAACAGCTGGAAAATGGGTGCAGAAAATAGCATGGCTTTATCAAGAATAGATCATTTCTGATTAACTTTGTTTTATTTTTTGACTGTTACTAAATTAGAGAATGTGAAAGTGGCTGTGGATATATTTTTTCCTAGGCTTAAGCAAAACAAATGTGAAAAGATGTTTATCCTCATGGAAAAAGATGGATCGATGACATAATAAAATTAGTTTTAGAATTGGTTGAATGATGAAACTCTTAAGAGTAGTCATTAATGTTCTATGTTAACTTGACAGAAGATCTCCAGTGGACCTGTGCTTTATTTTGTTCTCTGCTGTTTTAATATTTTTATCTATGATTTCAATAAAGGCATAGATAAAACACATTCAACAAATTTATAGTATACAATTCTGAAGCAGGAATAACTAACTGGATAACGCGTTCAAAAAGATTTTGACAGTCTAGAGAAGAGGTTCCTAACTTTTTAAGCAATTATTTTGCCCTCTTCAACAGTTCAGTGAAATCTGGACCACCTCTTCAGAATAATATTTTTAAGTGCATGTGAATACAAAGGAAACCAATTATTCATATTGAAATTCAGTTATCAAAATATTTTAAGAAGTAAAACATTCATGTACATCAGGTAAGAACTGTCTGGACTAGAGCTTTGAGCTAAATCTTACAAGATGAAATTCAAAAGAGTAAAATCTTATTCTTGGGTCCCGAAATAAACTTCACAAGTTAAGGTTGGGAGAATCCACAGTTGGTATTTTTAGTGGAAAAGATCTGGTGGTTTTAGTGTACTTTGGACCCAGGATAAATCAGGAGTGTGTTGTGGTAACCCCAAAAGTTAATGAAATCTTGGGGTAGCATTTAGGAATCACAGCTTCCAAGAAAGTAGAGGAAATAATGTGTTCAAGACTGTGTTCAAACCACTTTTAAAAACTCCTGTTCAGGTCTGGGACCACAGTTTAAAAAGAACATTGATAAGCTAGTAAATTTCCAGAGGAGTAAACCAGGACAATTAAATGCCTTGAGTATACTCCATGAGAATGGACTGGCTTTGTTTAATGTGAAAAAGAGAAGATTTAAGATATGATTAATTTCTTCCAAGTAATCAAAGGACCCTACTTTGAAAGAGGAATTGAACTTGAGGTTTTATTAGCCACAGGAGCAATATGCAAAAGTTGAAGGCAAACTTAGTCTTGATTTAAGGATGTTTTGAAAACAGAGGCTGAGTGACTCTGTTATTATATTGAAGGTTTCTTTCAGATAGAATTGGATAAATGACTGCTAAGGTACCTTCCAAAAAATTCTGTGACTTTGAGTTTATTTTTTCCTCTTTTCTAATACTAAAAGCCAATTTTTATTCCTTTACATTCACATTTTTTATTTTAATCCCATTGAAAAAATATAGAACTATTTCACAAAAAATACCGAGAAAACTGGTTGTTAGTTTGGCAAAAATTAAGTTTAGATCAGCACTTCACAGTATATACCATGGAAAGTTCAAAATGCATACATCCTAGGATCTAAAAAGTCACATCATAAATTTTAGGAGAAAGCAAAAAATTACCTTTTGCATCTGTGGGTAGGGATAGAGTTCATTACTACTAAATGTGATAGAGAAGATTAGAGATAAAGTGGACAATTTAAATTATATAAAATTTAAAAGACTTTGTGCAAATAAACCTAATGTAGTTTAGAAAAAGAAGGGAAACTGTAGAAAAAAATCTTTGCAACAAATTTCTGATAAAAGATCTTATATCCAAGATGTATAAGGAACTGCAAGTTTATAAGACAATGCCATTTTATAATAGAGAAATAATCAAAGGATATGACAAAGCAGTTTTCAAAGGAAAAAATCTAGGCTGTAAAAATTCTCCAAATCACTAATAATTATGAAATGCAAATTAAAGCAACTTCAACTTCCCACTTCATATCTATCAGCCTAGCAAAAAATTAAGAGAAAAATGACAGATGTTGAAGGAGCTATTATTATACACAGGCACAAATGCATTATTGGTGGTGCCATGACTTGGTCCTGCTCTTCTGGAAAGCAATCTAAAACTATGTCCAGAAAGTTAAAAGTATATTATACTTAGTCTGGGCTTAAAGCTGTGTCATAGTTATGTCACTATTAGGTCTATACCCCACAGGTCTCAAAGAGATAGGAAACAAATATATGGATAAAAATTTAGCAGCCCTTTTCAAAGCCATTCTATTTTCTATTGGGGAATATACCTAAACAAATTGTGGTACACATAAATATAAGGAATATTATTCCATAAGAAATGATAAAATGAAAAATTTCAGAGGGAAAAGGACCCTTATGAACTAATACAGAGATGGAATAATTGATAGTGATCACATAAATGAAAAATTTTTTGACTTTAGAATTCATAAATGCAATGATAAACTATCAGCTGAAAAGAATGAAGATAAAAAACAGCTCAGTTGCTGTGATGAACTTAAAATGCAGAGAGAGAAAAACAGACATTTTTGGACTTGGCTAATGTGGAAATTTGCCTTGCTGAACTATGTATCAAGGTTGGGGTTTTTCCCCCTGGGTTTTGTTTTGTTTTGTTTTGTTCTTTTAATTTGCTCAGTTGAAGAGAGAGACTTGGAAAGGATGGAGTAATTCTAATTTGGAAAAATAAAGAAACCTTTTTAGAGCCAAATATACAAAGATGTAGCTTGGTACAGTGGATAGTGTTATTCTTGAAGACAAGAAGACCTGGGTTCAAATTCCCTCTCTGACATAGTTTCTCTGTGAGTATGGGCTAGTCACTTAACCTGTTAGTTTCTTAAGTCAGAGGTGTTAATATACAGCACTGCAGATTAAAATGTAAATGGGATGAGCAATAAGGTGGCTCAGTATATAGACAGCCAGGCCTTAATACTAGAGGTCCTAGGTTCAATTGTGGCCTCAGACACTTCTTAGCTATGTGACCCTGGACAAGTCACTTAACTCTAATTGCGTAATCCTTACTCTTCTGCCTTGGAACAGATACTTAGTATTGATTCTAAGAGACAAAAGGTAAGGGTTTTAAAATATAAAAGTAATTAGGAAATATTTAATAGAATAAATAAAATAGAATATTCATATATAGCTTTCGAAGTCAACATTGAGGTCCGTCCATAGGGATCCTTATGTACCATAATTAGGTCCTAGTTTATACTTGAATTTTGACACCACTGGTCTAGGCAACTCTGAGACTATTAAATTGCTCAACAGATACAGATGTCAGTTGATTGATATTTTGGAGCTCCCTATACCCGTGAAATGACAGATACAGTCATTATCCCCATAAAAACAGTCTGAGAATGCATTCATTTCTTGGTAAATGAATTGCATAGACCTGGAGGACAGATCTCAGTGATGTATAGTGAAAAGTTTGTTTTTTGTATTTATTTCTAGTAATGAATTTTAGAAAATGAACAGAAAGGGTCCCTAAGGGTTCTAGAAGTTGAAATAACCAGAAGAAGCAATCCTAAGTAGAAATGGATAATTCTTTTTTTATGTCTTAAAAGTTTATTTTATTTTTTATATGTTGGTCCTGACTGGGCACTCAATTATTTTTTGGTTACAATACTCACTTTATTTCCCCTCTCCCCTCCCTCCACCCTTCCCGCAGTGATGCGCAATTTCATTGGGTATTACTTGTGTTCTTAATCAGAACCTATTTCCATGTTGTTTGCACTAGGATGTTTAGAGTCTACATCCTCATCCATATCCCTTCTACCCATGTATTCATTCAAGCAGTTGTTTTTCTTTGGTGTTTTTACTCCCACAGTGTTTCCTTTGAATGTGGATAGTGGTTTTTCTCATAGATTCCTCCAACTTTTGTTCATGATCACTGCATTGCCACTAATGGAGAAGTCCATTTCATTCGGTTGTACCGCAGTGTATCAGTCTGAAAAGGATAATTCTTAATCAGGAAATAAATTGGTTTTAATTTGAGTGCCCAGTCAGGACCAACATTTTATTTTTTCACTGACAGTAAAATGGTCTGGTTTCAAATCCTGACCCTTTTACTCACTACCTGCAATATCATGAGGAAAGTCACATAATCTCTCTGGGCCTCAAGTTCTTTATTTAGGAAATTAGAACTTTGTACCAAATAACTCTAAGGTCTTTTCTAATTTTAACATGCCATAGACCTAAACTTGTTCTTTTATTTCACAAATACAATTTTCAGAATGAATATTACTGCCTTTTCAAATGCATATCTTCAGGAATTTTCTCTTTTAAAAATTATTCCTTGGCAGGAATTTTAACTTTGCACATTACCTTGGACTGGGTCTCATTATTCCACGATGAAACCTGTTAGGTGACTTTTTATTTTAAGTGAATTTTATTATTTTTTGTGGTCATCATTTGAAATACATCCCAGCTAGCTGAAACTAGACATTTGCCGATTCTTGAGATACTGTAAAGGACAAAATGTACTTCAGCTTTCCTAATAGGTCTCTTTGAATTACTAAGCTGACCAGTGAGTTCAGTTGTGTTGATTAGTGAATGAACTTTTTAGGTTGTATGTGTTGTTGGGTTGTTTTTTTTTTTTAAGATGATGTAAGAGATTTTTAACGATAAAGAAAAAAGGGTAACATGAGTAAGATAGTTTTGTAAACTTGATAATTAACTTTGAAATGGACAAAACCAGGAAAACTGGTTTGGGAAACCATAGCGATGGAAATTTACTGGCCTTACAAATGATATAGTTTTAGCAGTTTTTACTTTTTGAATTCTAGGATCTTTAGGTACAAGTTGTATTGAAACTTTTGAAATGATTTATCAAAATTTTAAGTTCCTTTGGTATTAATATCCTATTGGAGATTTTGAGCATCTCTGTAAAGAGACATTTCTGAGACTGGAAAAGGTTGGTTGTTAGAATTTCAGTCTTTTGGTTTTGCTTTTCAAATGTATAAACTCATCTATGAAGTGGAATTCTGAACACTGTAAGACTTTTAGGAGAGCCCTGTAGTTTGAGGAATGCTTAATATAGCTTCATAAAAAAATAAAAGTTAATATGTTAAATTCATGTTTGAGATCTAGTTGGTATGATCTATTGCCAAATAAATTTTTTATTTGAAAAAGCATTTTCCTTAAGAAGTAATTCAACCAGTTTTTCAATCTAGTCCCAACCCATCAAATTTATAAGACAGGTCCATGACAAACATCTACTTGTTTTACTATAATAGTTAACAGTTCCAAGGAGATTTTAGATGAACTCATGGATGCTAATCATAGCAGGTGATTAGGAATGCTTTAATCATCAGTAATGTACCTTCTGTGGTTACCCACAGATTGGCCTTTGATAACCTAGCAAGATTGAGAATAAAGGACCGGATTTATTCTTTGTATGTCTGAGTATTTCTGGGTCTCATGGATGTCAATATAATTCACTTTGTGGAGACCAACCAAATAAAATTTAAAGCATTATTTCATATTTATCTTAAATTTACCTTAATATTTTCTCATATTTTATATAATTAATTCTTTGAATCCAAGAATTGTTTTATATTTTAAATGCAGTTATAGCACTATGGTTATAATATGAAAATCATATTTTTGAGGATAGGAAAGTTAGAGGTGATTCTTTTTAAATTCTAAAATTACTGACCTACAGGTTTGATTTAAGTAGCTTTCCTGATACATTTAAGTTTTTGTTAAAGATTGGAAAGTTTGGCCTTCAAAAATAATTGTACACTGATGCTTTGTGGAGGTACCTTACAGTTTTTGAGGACTGTGTTGGTAAGAGTATGGGTGCTGGCAGATCCTACCGAACCGATAAGTCTCTGACCACAGTTTTAAGTGTGTGATTTTGGAGAAGCTCATTATTAGATTGGCTACAAGATGATTTTTATATTGTGTACCAGAGGGATCAGCATTGTAACCCACAACATCTCTGAATGTGGTCTGAACCATTAAAATATAATTAGGATATTAAATATGAATTTCTAAGTCAATATATGAGGGCCACTTGTGGAATCCTTTTGTATTTTTAGAAGCCCCCAATTCTATTTAAGCTTGACACCATTATTGAATACCATGAAGAAATACATTTTATTTTATTTGGTTTATGGTAATGTTTGTTGTCCATGTATTTTTTTTTCCTTGAAACACAATAGTGTTGTAATAAATGATGCAAAAAATGATAGAAATCTGATCTTTTTGAGGTTACCTGAGAAAATACTATATTCAGATCACAGTTTACTACTTCAGTTTTTAAAAAGTGGAACTGCACTTTGTAATTAGTTTGTAATGAGGTAATTGCTGTATTCCAAGTTATTTCATTTGAATATTGTAGAAATACTTGTGCTGTAAATAGTAAGGCAGTCTTCTCTAAAATATTAATCATTGACTATGATATGTGTTACGAGGATAGATTTTGACATTAAATTAGAAGCACTACTTAGAATTAGCTGTAGCATAGTTGATAAGAGAGCTAGTCTCAGAGCCAGGAAAACCTGGGTTTAAGTATTGCTTCTGAAACGTTGGCTTTGTGATCCTGGGCAAGTCAGTTCCTTCTTATTTCTCTAGGGCCTAGAGTCTTGGCAACTGAGACTATAAATTGTGGAGAAGATGCCTCCCAGTTTTGATAAGCATTTCCTGATCTTAAGAGTTTCCCATTTAATTAAAATCAAGGTCTAGCTTTTAACCCTATACTTAGCTATATAATTTGTACTTTTTTTCCTATTATTAAAATGATGTTGATTTAATTTAGTTATAATCACATAGTGAATTAGCAAGCATTTATCAATGTGTGCTTACTGTGTGCCAGAAACTGTTATAGGTGCCAATGATAAGAAGACAAAAAGAAATCCTCCCTACCCTCAAGAGGATAGGAAAGTTAGTACCCTCAAGAAGCTTACATTCTATTGGTGAAACAAAATTAATATATAAAAATAGGAGATACATATACATACATAAATGCTATATACATACTATGTGAATCTAAACAGACTCTATACCCTTCCCCCGCCCCCCACCCCCCCAAAAAAAGTGAGGGGTGGAGTTACTAGCTTTTGCTATTGGGACTGAGTAAAACCTCATTTAGTACTTGAACTGAACTTTTAAGTAATCTTAAGTATTCTGAGAGATATAGCTGAGAATTTTTATTCTAGGTATAGGAGACAGCTTTAGCAAAGGTTCAGATATATATTTGCTTGCTTGTTTGTTTCTGGAGAGATGTGCTGGAGTCAGGGTGATTAGGACTTTTTTAATGCCAGCAGAGTTTGTTATTTGATCTAGAGGCAAGTGAGAGCCATTGAAGCAGGGTAGTGACATCATACCTGTGCTTTAGGAAAATGACTGACACCAGTGTGGAATATGATTTCAGGCAGGAAGCCCAATTTGAATACATTTGTGGTCGTTCAGGAAGAAGTGATAAGGATCTGGATTAGAGTGGTATGGGGGTGGAGGTGAAAAGGAAAAATAAAAATGTACAGAATAATGAATAGTGAGGAATAGTGAATAGTCAAAGAAAAGAGACTAGATATTGGAAGTTTTGTACAGAGTTTATAGTTGAACTTATGGGAGTTTTAGGAGATTATGGAGATAAGGACCAAGATATGGTCTCATTTCATAATTATGGGGTAGCGATCTGATAGGTAGAAAAACTTTGGAGGAGAGTGGTCAACAGTGTCAAATGCTAACAAAAAATGATTGAGAAAAAATTGATCTAGCTATTAAAATATCATTATTAATTTTGGACAGAATAGTTTTAGCTGAGTAAAGTTGATGATACATTCAAGGAGTTGAGAAAATGTAAAAGGAACTGAATGTAGACAGTTTTTTTTTTTCCTGAGAGTTTGTGAAAAAGAAGGGAGATATAGGTGGGATATTAGGAAAGTAAATAGGGCCAAAAGAGAGTTTTATAAAGATAAGGAAGACCTTGATGTATTTCTGGGCAACAAGGAATTGTATGGGGAAAAGTTGAAGATGGCAACTCAATTCAGTTGTAATAACAGAAAAATCTTGTACCTTCTTGGGATAACCAGAGAAATTAAATTAGGTCTTTAGTACTTCAATATAATGTATCATCTGCTTTTGCCAGCCATAGTTATCTTTTATATTAGCAATGACCCTCATTTACTAAGATAGTAGAAAAACTGTTATCTTGCAATGGTGATAAAACAAGGTAATGCAGTGTCTGAAGAGAGGACTCTGTCTGACTTATGGCCCTTCTAGTTAGATCTTATTTACCTGCAAGTTTCATCATTTTGTATAGGAGAATATGTTTATTAGTTCAATAATTAGTAAGCACTTAGTATGTATAAGGCCTTTATTAGGACTTTAGAGACCAATACAAAACAAGTAATCTTTGCTATCCAGGAGCTTACATTATACTTGGTTTGAGGTATTTATGTGAATAAATACAAAGAATTTTCAGGATAGAAATTGTACTAAGAAGGAGGAGAGAATAACAGGAAAAGCTTCTAACAGAAGATAGATCTGAGTTAGCAGCCTTGCCAAAAGGTAAAGCTTGTTTTTTTTTTTTTTTAAATAAAAACCCTTACCTTCCGTCTTGGAGTCAATACTGTGTATTGGCTTCAAGGCAGAAGAGTGGTAAGGGCTAGGCAATGGGGGTCAAGTGACTTGCCCAGGGTCACACAGCTGGGAAGTGTCTGAGGCCAGATTTGAACCTAGGACCTCCCGTCTCTAGGCCTATCTCTCAATCCACTGAGCTACCCAGCTGCCCCCAAAAGGTAAAGCTTTTAAGGGAGAAAATTAAATGAAATTTTATTCCAAGGAAAGAAGATGGTTTAGATGAATGCAGGAGGAGTTGGAATACGAAATGTAATATTCAGGGATCAGGGTGTCCACTTTGCTTGGTACATACATATATAAAGAATAATGTGAAATAAGGCTAGAGCTATATTTATTAGTAGAGTAACTTCAAACTGAGTTGTGTTAGCTTAAGGACCATTCACTATTGTAAAAAATTAATAGTGTTCTAAAGATCATGTGGTTAGAATGCAGCATATTTCTCTATAAAAATAAATAACTATGTTCTCAGGCTAGTACATAGGATAGACCAGCTATATGGGACATTTGTGAGTAGTGAGCTTAGTGGAATTTGGACTAGAGTCGAGTGTATAGGGTGGCAGAGAATAGAAGTGAAACCAAGGCCCAGTACTGGGAATGAATTTGATTCACTGAAAGTAGAAGTAAGATTTAGAGCTAGATTCAAAGAATTGAAAAGAATTTTGAAATTTGGAGACTGATAGGTTTTGGTCACCGTTCTTGGGTGTAACTATCTTATTCTAGTGCTTCTCCATCTTTTTTCATTCTGCCACATACTTTGGTATTTAATATTTGTTGAATGATAAATATTTTTAAGTATAGACTCTGAGCTGAGGTTGAAGGGTAAAAGGTAAGGACAACAAAAAGGATTTCATGGGGGTTTTTTAAAGCTGTATTTTCGGGAAAGGAGAGGACCAATGCAGTGATAGGAACCAATCAAGATGAATTGGTTAAATGAAGGTAGAGCTAAAGCTGCCCAAGACAAATTGTGTTCAAGGTAGGTGGGAACATAGTGGGATTACTTGACTGCCCTTGGTGAGTTCATATCCAGGCAAAGAAGATCCTAGGATACTGAAGGGACTGGTGGGTGTCTGCTGAGCTGCTGTTAGTGATTTTTGAAGACATATGGTTAGAGAAAGTGCTGCAGAATTGAAAACTGGATCTCTTCATCTCTTCTTTTTTTTTCTTCTTTTGATGAGAATAGTGTATCTGCCAGAGAACTTGAGTTCAATTCCTGGCAAAGTCTAAAAAATTTGCATTACAGGGATGCATAATGAATTATGTAGAAGAGAAGCAGTGACCAGAAAAAGCCAGCATGGTAATAATGGTCACGAACTGGCCATCTGGATTATCTCATTTTCCTTTTTGATGAAGATTACTAGACTACCAAGTCAGAAAAATCGTAGAAACAGTTTGCTTAGATTTTATTTTAGTATAGCATATGATAGATATTTCATATTTTTCTTATGGATAAAGTTATGGCACCAAAAAATGCAGTTTGGTTAGTTTGGAAATGGTGTCATGGCCTGTAAAGGAGACATTGACTGCTAGATGTCAACTTTGAGGGAATCTTTAGTGGAATGCCCCAGGAAACTGAGGTTGGCACTGTGTGAATTATTGCTTTGGGGAAAAGTATAGTTTGGAACATTTATCAAACATACATGACACAGAGTTGGGAGGGATAGTTAACATATTGGATGCTGGATCAAAAATAAGATCAAATATACTTATGTAGCCAAGAACAGAAGTTTAAATCTAATAAAATGAAATTTAACATGGATAAATGTAAAATCATACACTTGATTGCCTTCATATTCCCAATACATAGCACAATGTTTGGCACATGGTAGGTGCTTAATAAATGTTGATCAAAATACATTAGCTTCCACAAAAATCAACTTCAAGTACAAATGACAGAGGAATGGCTAGACAGTATTTTATATAGCATCAAGGACTGAGGAGATGATCTTGATATAAATAAACTGGAGTGTGAATAGGGGAAGGCAATTAGGAAAAATGTGTCATGAGAATTGGTTAAACTAATTGGGAATGTTTAACCTGGAAAAGAAAAAAAGATTTTGGGATGGGACATGATTGATAATTAGCCTAATTTAATTATTTGAAGAACTATCATGTGGAATAGGAAAACACCTTGCTCTGTTGGGCTCCAGAGTACAGAACTAGATAGAAGCAATTTGAGAGATGGAAGCAGCCTTGATAGAAGGTAAAACTTAACTATTAGAATTGAACAACAACTAAAAGTGTTCTAGCTGCTCGGTATGTTGTAGAGTAGGTAGAGTTTGATGGCCTTAGAGTTATCTTCCAACTTGAGTGACTTGTCTGAGAGGAAGAGGTTGGATTTATTGACTCTTCTTCAACTAAGAGTCATTGTTAAAGCTTATGTTGTCATTAAGACTATTGTGAATACCATAAGTTTTTAGCAGTTGTTTTTGTTTTTAAGGAGAAATTCATGCTAATTTTAAAAGTCTGATTTTTAAATAATTCAGCATAAGAGTAGCAAGATACACTTTTGAAGTACAATTAATGATTTTGCTCATTGGATTTAGCAAAAGTATCCTTAGCAGAAATACATGATAGGGGGTAGCTAGGTGGCTCAGTGGATTGAGAGCCAGGCCTAGAGATCAGAGATCCTAGGTCCAAATTTAGCTTCAGATACTTCCTAGCTGTATGACCCTGGGCAAGTCACTTAATCCCCTTTGCCTAGCCTTTACCGGTCTTCTGCCTTGGAACCAATATACAGTATTGATTCTAAGACAGAAGGTAAGGATAGAAAGTAAGGGTTAAGAAAGAAAGACAGACAGACAAACATGATGAACTCTGGATCATCTGTAGCCAGTAATAGTTAGTAATAGTGTGTAGATATCTTAAATTAATGGATAATGAGGTTGGGCTCAGTAGAGAAATTTGTCATGGAGAATGAGGCCTAGACATTCTGCTGACCCAGGTTTCTGAGTAGAGTTATGTTAGTAATTCCCCTCTTATTGCACTAAATGATTGAGAAGATTTCAGATTGTTCTTAGGCCAGTATAGACCTAGGGAATATAGGGAGCATAGCTGGCTTCAGGAAATTTTTTTAGTATTCTGATGTGTTGTAGCTCTTGACAAGATACAGTGGAACCGTATCTGTCTTAATTCCCCAGGCAAGCTGGGCCGTATGAAGCTAGACATGGGAACATCTTTTTTTTGGTTTGTTTTTTAATTAAAAAAAAAAAATCTGAGTCAGAACCAGTCTGGTTCAAATTCGCCACTTTAACCCTGCTGTTTCCATTTTGCTCTCTTCATACTCTGCTTTTTGTCTCGGGACTAATAATTAATTACAGCTCAGGACTTTGATATTATTTACCGCAGCAAGTATTAGAAAAAAGAAATGGAAGTTTAGCAGTAATGCCAAGAATCTTAACCCATATGAACCACTATATTATGTGTAGTCTAGAAGAGCCACTGCTGGCAAACCAAAAAACTACATAGGACATTCAGTATTTTGTTTTAATTTCTGTACCCTTAGATTAATGGAACTTATTCTATAGCCAGGGAAAGTATTTTTTTTTTCCAACCAAAGATTTCCTCTATACATTGCATTCAATTTGCTAATCATGCTTCTTAATGATAATAATCATGCTTCTTAATGATAAATTGCCTTAAATCATTGTCTGAGCTGAAGCCCAATAATATGAATTGATCTTGGGGTAAAGGTTCTAGAACAGTAAATGACGTTTTTATAGTATAATACCACATTCCTACTCTTTGTCTTTATGATTCATGATACTGTTTTATTTAAATGTATTGAGGTGAGGAATTAATATTAAGTGGCATTAAATTTATTTTTCCATTCTGTAACATAGCCAGCAGCCAGCTTCGGGTGTAGCCTACTCTCATCCAACTACAGTTGCTAGCTACACTGTCCATCAGGCTCCAGTAGCTGCTCACACGGTTACTGCTGCCTATGCACCAGCAGCCGCCACAGTTGCAGTTGCCAGGCCTGCTCCAGTAGCTGTTGCAGCTGCTGCAACAGCTGCTGCTTATGGAGGTTACCCCACCGCTCACACAGCAACAGATTATGGTTATACCCAGAGACAACAAGAAGCTCCACCTCCACCACCTCCAGCCACTACACAGAATTACCAGGTAAGAAAACTGATGCTTTTGAATCATAACAAGAATAGGAAAGGGCCTTAAACAGGACATCTAGTTAAGTTTCAAGACCAATTGTCTTCTTCAAAATCATTAAGATTATAAACCTTGGAAGCCATTAGAGAGGTTTTATAAACATCTATTCTGCTTTCATTGTTCAGACTTCATGTACATGGATACAGTTCATGTATTTGAAAATAAACATCAAGTTGCAATTTAGCCTTCTGTTTAACATTTTAAATAAGCAAAACCCAAACTCCTTAAATTTCTTTTTATAGGATTAATTTTCCACATTTTGGATAATTTTGGTCTCATGTAGACCTTTCCTACTTTCTTCAGTATCCTTTTTAGAGTATGATGCAAGAAACATGTAAAGCATCCTTTATATTTGCTATCAGATATTTGAAAATATATTGTTAATAGCTAATTTTTCATTTCCATGTACAGGTTTTTGTTTAAGTTTAGAAAGCTGTGGTTTAATATGCCTAAAACATACATGAACTAACACATACACACAGAACTAACACATATACACAGAGAACTTTGCCAAAAATAGCTATAATAAACATCTCAAAGAGTGTACATTCTAGAAGGAGAATATTAGATTGAGGTGAGGAGGCAATTCATTAAGAAAAATTATTTAAATTTGCAATATTAGATAAAAAATAATTTAGATTACTCATAGCTCTTCATTGTATATATTACTATAGACAGTGATGGAGAACCTTTTTGAGATGGAGTACCAGGCCCCACCCCCACCCCAGACCACCTGCCATGCTCACCCCATCCCCAGACCCATGTGTCATGCCCTTCCTCCCACCCAATGCTGGGTACACCCTGGCTCCCTTTTACCCCACACAGGAGAGGGAAGAAGTGCTCCCATTGGGCTGCTGGGTGGAGGGACAGGTGAAGTGAAGAATGTCCTCAGTAAGTGTAGAGAGGTGGGGGAGGGGAGTGGCCCCAGGGCTCCATTCCCTTCCAGCTCTGCTGCCTATGAACTGCCCACCTTACCCTCTGTGTTCTCCAGTGGGGATGTAGAAAAATGTTGTCAGGCACTATGGAGAGGGGGAGGGGAGCAGCTCTGCCCTAGTCCCTCTGCCTTTCTAGTAATGAGCTGGGGTGTCCGAGCTCCCACAGAGCACTCTGTGTACCATCTTTGGCACCCATCCATAGGTTTGCCATCACTCCTATAAGAGATTATTAAATTGTTAACTACCTAAATGGATCTGTAATCTCATATGTACTCTATAAGCAAATTTGACTTTTAATGCAGTCATTTTGTTTCTTCCATGGTCATGTCTTCATAAATGGGCTGCATGTTGAATTCAGTTCCATGATGTTATAATAAGTTCCTGGGCATACTTAGACTGATTCTGTTTTCTTTTATCAACCTTTTCAGTAAACTGCCCCTTACTCCATCCACACCTTTATGGCATTTGCTTATGACAAGATTTTCTCATGTTTATTTTTTAAAGGACTCATACTCATATGTGAGATCTACTGCCCCAGCTGTAGCATATGATAGTAAGCAGTACTATCAACAACCAACAGCAACTGCAGCTGCTGTAGCTGCTGCTGCTCAGCCCCAGCCTTCTGTTGCTGAATCCTACTACCAGACAGGTGGGTTGTATTAAAATAACTTTCTCAGTGTAAAGCATTGTACTCTATACGGATTTGTTAGGAGCTCCAACTTTATCTGTGAAGTGATCTGGTGTCTTGAGGCTGAATACTTGCAGAAGAGTCCATTATACTACTACTTTTTTTTTTAACCCTTATCATCTGTCGTAGAATCAATACCATGTGTTGGTTCCAAGGCAGAAGAGTGTAAGAGCTAGGCAATGGGGATTAAGTGGTCACACAGCTAGGAAGTATCTGATACCAAATTTGAACCCCAAGCATTCCATCTCTAAGCCTGGGCGAGCCACCTAGCTTTTCCCTCCATTACATTTTTGAGGTAAATTTTGCAATTAGTACTTTTCTCTGAAATAGCATCTTAAGTTCTATAACTTCTACCTCTTTCCCATTTCTTCTCACAGGCCAAAGCAAAGCAAATCTTAATTACTTTTTCACATGATGGCCCTTCAAATACATAGAAAAAGCTATAATGTTCCCTTAAAGTATTTTTGCTAAGCTAAATATTCCAGGTGCTTCAACTTAATCTTCTTTGTTATGATTATTTGGTTCATTACCATCCTAGCCACTTTATTCATTTCTCATTCCAGTTTGTCAAAGTGCCCTTCTTAAAATATTCCTTGAATAGTAGTTATGAGGCTTATGTACATTTGAATAGTATTTATATGTATTAGGGCTATAATTTCCTTTGTTCTGGACATTGTCCTAATTTAACCTAAAACCATATTAGCCCTTTTGCTTATTTTTAATTGGAAATTAGATGGTATATAGAGAAGACTTCTGGTAACATAAGATCTCTTAATTGTTATGAGCATGCTTATGTTTTCATAATAATCATGATGAAGGGTTTTTTTAAAAATGGTTTACACCTTCCAATTAACTAATTTCCTTTTACCCCTGCTGTTCAGCTCCTAAAGCAGGGTATAGCCAAGGTGCAACTCAGTATACTCAAGCCCAGCAAACTCGGCAAGTGACAGCCATAAAACCAGCCACACCAAGTCCAGCAACAACTACTTTCTCCATATATCCTGTATCATCCACTGTACAACCAGTAGCAGCTGCAGCTACCGTAGTGCCATCCTACACCCAGAGTGCTACTTATAGTACCACTGCAGTTACTTATTCTGGTAGGTATGATATGCATTCTTTTTTAATAAATGATTAAGCAAGTTCCAATCTTGTTAGATATCACAGGCATAAGTGTGTTCCCTGTATCATGAGATCATGTTCTTCTATAGAAATGAAATAGTAAGGATAACTATTATACTCCAGAAATATAAAGTTTTGGTGGTTATAAGTTGTAACAGAATATAACTTTGCCCTCTAAGAGACATTAAAAGACTTTTGTTTATGGTTACCAGATATCAGAAACTTGTTTTTATTGTTCTTTGCCCTTTTTGAATGGTAGACAGCTCTATCACTTTGGAAAAATGAGAAAATAGAAACTTAACCTATTGTGTTGCTAATGAAGAAAGGTATTTGAAAGGAGAGTAGCTATTTTGTGGGAAAGGAAGTGGAAACTAGTTGGTGAATGGATGAGTTAACATAAGATTTTGTGAGATAATTACTGCTATATACTAACCTTGTATCTGATATTTTCCTTTACTGTGCTCATTCATACTGTTTTACTTATGTGTAATCTGGGCAGCTAGGTGGCATAGTGGATTTAGTGCTGGGTCTGCAGTTATGAAGACCTGAGTTCAAACCCAGACTCAGACACTTATCTGTAGGACCCTGGGCAAGTCACTTAACCCTGTTTCCTCATCTCTAAAATGAACTGGGAAACTTACTTTAGGATCTTTCCCAAGAAAACCCCAAATAGTGTCATGAAGATTTGGATACAACTGAAAATGATTAAACAGCCACCACTTTTGTTTAGCATTTAAGTGTCCTTTTATCTCAGTTTCCTTTTCTGTAAAATAGAGGCACTACTAGCACCAATTTCTCAGAGTTGTTGTAAGGATCAAGCTAGATAGTAATTGCAAAGCATTTAGCTCAATACTTGGAACACAGTAGGTGCTATATTTAAAGGCTTATTCCCTTCCCTTCTCCTTGGAGTCAGGTAGACCGGAGTTCATATTTGACCTCAGACACTTATCTGTGTGATTCTGAGCAAGTCATTTGACCTCACTTAGCTTCAATTTCCTCAGTGTAAATTGGAGATAACAGTACTTGCCTTTCGGAGTTGTGAGGATAAAATGAGATATTTGCAAAGTGCGTTGTACAATGCCTGGTACATAGCAGGTACTGTAAAATATTAGCTATCATTATTAATATTATTTATTATTATTATTACCACCACCCTCAGCTGATTCTCAGCATTAACGTTCATTACATTTTTAGATGCTATCTTCTGTTTTTATATAACCTATATTTCACAATATGTCCTTCTGCCCATTTCCTCCCAGAGACCCATCTTCTATAATAAAGAATGAAAAAGCTAAAGCCCAACCTTATATATATGCTACAGTACATAATCTTAGTCCTCTACTTTTGCAAAGAATGGAGGATGGGTGTCTTCTCATCTCTTCTTTGGGATTAAGCTTGGTCATTTTAATGTTATGCCAACTCTTTCACTTAGTTTCTTCCCATTATTGTTATAGTCACTGTGTCATTTTCTTGATTCTACTCACTTCACTTTGCATATCTTCCCATGGATATCTCTGTTCATCATATTGATTGTTTCTTTCTAACATGTTTGTTTTTTTTATCCTGACAATTCTGCTATCTATTAACTTTGGTATTCAATATGACATTAGCCCTTACGTTTGTTTTTTATATAAGCCTTTTTAAAAATTTGGATTAATTAAAAATATTCATTAAACTCCTACCATAGGTACTAGATATAAAAAATGTAAAGAATATTGCAATCCCTGCTCTCAAGGAATTTATATTCCACCTGGAATCAACAGGTACATGTTTAAGCCTATGCTGTATACATATAATGACAATAAAAGCAAATCAGTAAAAAATACTGAAGGGAGGGGATTTGCATTTGGAGATGGGGGATGATTTCAGCAGAGACTTTATTCATGTAGAAATGGGGCTTGATCTCAATCTTGAAGGAAGAGAGGAATTCCTTCCATCCACATTATTCTTCAAAATAATTTCTTGATGTATTTTGTTTCTGAGGGATTCTCATCGTTATTGGGCCAATTTCCCTACAAAATATTAATCTATTCTTACCTTTTTTTATGACCTCAAATGTAGCGTGCCTGTCAAGCTATATATGGCTTCTTTCTTTTGTTCTATGAAGAACTCTGATAAGTCACTGTCATCCTTTCATTTCTAAACAGTTCCTCAGACAGTCAGAATTAGGTTGTAAATAAGCCCCCTTTATTGTTTTCTTATTTTTATTTTTAAATGTTACTTTTATGCTAATTTTTTTACTGTTATGGTTTTTTTAATTTTAATAACAAATTTACACATAAGTTTTCTAAAGTTAAATGATCCATTTTGTCTCTCTTCTTTCTTCCTTCCCCTCTCCCAGAGCTGACAAGGATTTCAATCTGGGTTATACTGTATTATCACAAAACATATTTCCAAGGGGCAGCTGGGTAGCTCAGTAGATTGAGAGCCAGGCCTAGAGATGAGAGGTCCTAGGTTCAAATGTGACGTCAGACACTTCCCAGCTATGTGACCCTGGGCATGTCACTTAAGCCCCATTGACTAGCCCATACCACTTCTGCCTTGGAACCAATACACATTATTGATTCCAAGATATTAAGTGAGGGTTAAAAAAAAAAAGAATTTTTCACATTATTCATTATCGTAAGTGAATAATCTTATAAAACCAAAACCCCCAAATATATACCCAAATAAACAACTGACAAATCATGTGTTTTCTTATGCATTTCTACTCCAACATTTCTTCCTTGTGAGGTGGATAGCATTCTTTTTCATAAGACCTCAGAATTGTCCTGGATCATTGTATTGCTGTTAGTAGCAAAGACTATCACATACTTTTATGCTAAATTTAACCAAAAATCTTAGAGCCCGTGGACAAAATAGAAATTGAAAGAATTCAATGACCAACTTCTAAAAAAAGATCCCAAAACAAAAACTAGAAATTTTATAGCCAGATTTGAGAGCCCCCCAAGTCAAACTTAATTTTTCCTTACTATGTTGCTGTCATTATATAAATTGTTCTCAGAAGAGAACTAATTACTCCCAGATTCTGTTGTTCTCATTTAATCTCCTCTATATTTTTTTGATATATTCAAGATTTGAAGGTATACTTTTTTATTTTCCCCTATGAAAATGTTAATATTCCAAACTGAAATCTCCTTTCAGTTGCTCAAATCAAATTAGTTTGCCTTTCCAGATTTCTCAAGACTCTTGTATTTCAGAGACATAGCTCTGGTTTTTTCATACAACGTGCTAGGAAGTCCTGTCTTCTTTAAAGATGATTTTTTTTCTCCTTCTGTAGAACATAATCCTACAAGGAAAAAATGCTTTGCAAGGTTAATTATTCTTAATTGTAAACTGTGACTTGTGCCTTTTGGATGATTTTATTCTAAGATTCCAAATTTATAGTAGAGTCTACCAGGTCTTATATGATCTTGATGTGATTTCTTGGTACTTGAACTGTTTCAATATAGGGAAGGAGCTCTGGATTTTTATTGATATTCCTAGAACTCTTTATTCTAGTTTTTGTTTGTTTTTAGGAGGTGATTGTGGTTTCTGTCTTTACTTGGTCATCCAATTCTAATCAAGTTAAGCAGTTTTCATTTATGATTTCTGGAAATATAGTGTTTAGGCTTTTTTTCCCCTTCTATTTTTATCAGTCCTTTGATTTTGCTCTAATGTTTCTTTTTGTTTCATGGAGTTACTGATTTCTGTTTGGTTTATCCTAGTTTTATGGTGTCTTATTACTTGGGTAAGGTCTACTACTGGTCTTGTAGGCTATTCTAATTTTTTCCTCTAGACCTTCTATTTCATTTTTAAAATCTCTTCATATTTCTTGGTGTTCATTTGGTTTTTATTAAAAATCCATTTTTTTCTGTTAAATGCACAACTTAATCTTCAAACTATTTTTCAGTGGATGCTTTAGTTTGATTTTTTTGATAACTAAATATTGAACTAGCCAAGTCATTTATAAATTGCAAGTTGGAATTTAATGTAGAAGAGGTTTAGGAGAATAAAGGCTAAAACTTGAGGAGGATTGTAGCACTCAGTGAGAAGAAAAACGTCAGGCTAAGGAAAGAAATACGAAAACCTCTTTAAAGAAATTTTGTGCAATTAATCTTTCAACTCTACCTGTCTCCATTGTGCATTGTCCTCACCTGCATTACCTCCCTTTCAGATTTCCTTTGCATATATACTCACATGTTGTATACACAATTATTTATATACATGTTCATGTGTTTTTATTCATATACAATTCATCATGTGTTCAGTATACATAAAACATAAATAACGAAATTGAGGAGGGAGATGCTATGGAAAAATAGAATAATCTTGCTTGTTATAAAGAATAGAATGTCATTTAATGTGTTTGAGTAACATATTAATTGATTGAGGGAGTTGAGAAGTTTGTGGGAGTTTTCCTCTTAATACCTTTGTTTTATCAAGATGGGGAAACTCCCTGGTGTGGAAGTGCTCTCCACTAATACAGATTAGCCATTTCTTTGGAATTTTTGGAATAGTTGTAGAGAATTGGATGAGCCCAGCTAGTAAGTATCAAAAAGCAGGATTTAAATTCAATTCTAAGAGCAGTTCTCTGACCATCAGCCATGCTGCCTTTTAATGTATGACTTTATGAATTTTTGCCTATTTGAGAGAGGTAACATAAGATAATGGATATGATGCTGGCTTTGGAATTACAAAAACCAGAATTCAAGTCTTGCCTTCAGCACATATTAATGGTGCTGCCTTGGGCATGTTACTTAATTTCTTTAAGGCTGTAAATTACAGATCAGATTTGTAGAGAAAATATCCTCCCCTATAATCCTAAAATCACTGGTCCAGACCAAAAAGAAATAATTTGTAATATGTTATTTCCCAAGACAAATATTGCATTGATAAATTATGAGAGTTCTGTCTTGTTTTGTTTTGGTTTGGATGCTGACTTCCTAGTTATCTGACACCTGGGCTTCAGGTATGAAGACAAAATGTGACTTGTTATAAATGGTTTTGCAAAGTAATCTAATTAGTTCACTAAATAATTATTTTGAAGGTGCTTAAAATTTGGAGTCTAGAATCAATCTCATCCCTCTGCTTCCCCTTCTTTATTGGTATATATATCGTTAGAGTATACTTACCCTCCCTTTAGTTTGAAATTCCCCAAGATCCTCTGTTCTTTACAGATATACAAAAATTGAAGATCTGGTCACTAAATTTCCATCTTTACTCTATTTCTCTTAATTCTTGTTAAAGATTTCATGGTAGTTGTACCTTTAAAAACCACAAAGCCCAAGCCATTTTGTTTTTGTCAGAAACCTCAATACACTTTCTATACCTTGCAGATCACCTAAACATTTTAAAAAAGAGGTTACATTTTAATGATAAAATTTTAAAGATTTCCAAGTAAAGATACCATATCTGTATACAATAGCGAAAGCATATCTAGGTCGATCAAAATATTAGAGGACTTGTTTTTTGTCATATAGGATTTTTGATTTAAGAGAATTTGTAATCATATAAGCCAGTCTGAGAAACTATGAATTTATTAACCTACATATGGAATTATCCCCATTAAGTGTAATGATATTCATTAAAGTGTAATTTTACTTCTATGTGAATATCTGAACAGGCTGTGTGCAGGCATTTATAAGAATTGAGAAAGTGGTAACAAGGATAATCGTTTTCTTTTGGTCAGTCCCCCCAAAAATTAAAAATTAGTTGGCATTTATTAGGAATACTAATTTTTACTCTTTATTTCAGATCATTTTCAATATCTTTGATTAGTGGACACTAGCAATTTTTTTCTATATTCATTTCATATTTCAGAGGCTCTTCTTTCACATTTCCTGCTTTCATGTCTTACATAAACAAAACCTTCCCTCATTTCCTAGTCAGTCTATCCAACAATACAGTTCAACAAACAAATCCAAATGATCTTTTATTAAATTCATGCACCTTTATATCCTGTTGTTTCTTTCCCTTTCTAAGTTCAGACTTCCTTTGTTATTACTTTTCAAATTCTGACCTCTCACCTTTTCTTCTAACATTTTGTTTCTTGGTTTGATGGTAAATAAGATAGGATGATAGATTTAAAAAGCCATGGCCAATAGAATCAGATCTCTTTTAAAAAAAAAGGCATCTACTTAACCTTTTTCTTTGCTCTAGCAACATTTATTATTTCCCTAACATTTCTTTTTTCCCCTAAACTATCCTTATTTCTCAGTTCCCAAGAAAAAACTGCAAACCCAAATATATTGTCATTTGTCAACATTTTTCACTTTTAGAGGATTTAGTTTTGTCACCAGAATTGAATATTGGGATTAATGAGTTGTTTTGTTTTTATGTAAATTTGTTAGTCACAAAGCCCTTTTGTCATTTAAAAAATTTTTAGCTTATAACTATCCTATTTAAAACAAAAAGATTATTCAGAGAGAGCTGGCAGAATGTCATGGGAATGTCATAAGAGCTAAGACTTAGGATAATTATTCTGGAACTCTGTGCATTGTTGGCCAGTTGAGCTAGAACTTGTAATGTCTGTTCAGCCTTGGGGCGTGGAAGGCAGAAAGAAAACTCCAATTGTTGTTCTTTGATGATTCTTTCAAAGTCATTTATAACCTGGTTTCATTCTACCTCTCCAAACTAATTTTCCCACTGCTCCCCATCTAAATAAATAAACCCTTCAGGCTGTCCACTTCTCAGGTCTCTGCAGACTTCTTATGTTGATTCATACTTAATTGTATGGCTTTTCTTATGCTTGTTTGACTGAAGGAGGCCTTTCTCCCTGTCTAAATCTTACCTCTCAAAGACTAGCTGAAGATTACCAACTCTCACATGAAACGATCTCTTTTTTGAACTTCTGTAGCAGTCCTCAGATTTTTTGCTACTTGATTATATTCTGTCTTAAAGTTGCTAATTATGTCATGTAATATGTCCTTGGTTCTTTAGAACAGACTTCTTTGAGGGATCATGTCTTAATTTATATCTCCCAGAGCATCTCATTTGTTTCTAAATGCAATAGGTAGGCCTGTTTGTATAGGAAAAGGTAAGTAAGGTTCTCATAGGGTTCTGTGGAAGATTTACAGTGTTTAAATGGTGATACTTTTGAATACTACTATTAAATGAATTTTGATAACATAATTTGAGAAATTAAACTATTACTGAATACTGGACTTTCATAAAATCATGTAAATAATATTTGTTTGATTTTTATTTGTAAGGTACCTCTTATTCGGGTTATGAAGCAGCAGTATATTCAGCTGCATCCTCCTACTACCAACAGCAACAGCAGCAGCAGAAGCAAGCAGCAGCAGCAGCAGCTGCTGCTGCTGCAACAGCTGCCTGGACAGGGACCACCTTTACTAAAAAAGCACCATTCCAAAATAAGCAACTGAAACCAAAACAGCCTCCCAAACCACCCCAGATTCACTATTGTGATGTTTGTAAGATCAGCTGTGCTGGACCACAGGTACCTACATTTTATATTACTGCAAGTCTTTAATGATCTTATTTGATAAGTGTGAATGGTATTGAGGGTTTTTTTTTCCTTGAAAATGGTGGCATTTTGGCCAAAACATTTTTCTTCAAAAGCCATTATTACTAGTGAGATTTAAAAATAATAGCTTAAGAGAACAATAAGAAACAATTAATGTAAATGAGAGGCAAATACAGCTATTTACCTGAAAGACGTTTTGAGCTTTTTTGAAGCTAAACTTCTATGTCTATTTTGGGTTTTGCCTTCTTTCCTTTCAGAAACACACATTTTATTTTATAAAGCCTCACATTTTTGAAAGGAAGGTATTATCTTCCTTTTTTCTTAATCTCTCTAAAGTCCTATTTTATTCTTGATGAAAATTTCATAAAATCAAACTTTGGGAGCAAGAAAGAACTTTTTTCATTTTACAGATGAGACCACATTGTTGAGTTTAATATTTTTAGAACACATAAATAAAGAAGAGTAAAATAAGCAGGAATTTAAGAAATACTGTAAGAATATTACTTTTCCTAAAGTAATATATAACCTAAAATAATACATATAACTTTAGTGAACTATTTTAGAAGAGCTCTAGATCACCCTAATGGAAAGATGGATTTCTTTGTAAGCTGGAACTAAATAATGACTAATTTGTGTATGTCACATGTGGACAACCATCTAGTTGCTTTATAGTCACATCATGTATAGGGAAGGGTTTAGGGAGATGGTAATAAGAAAAGCACAATGAATGTTCATTCAGAGTGCTGGATAATTAGCATAGGAGACCTGGGTTGTTTTTGTTGTTTTTTTTTCCTAGCCAATAGTTCTTTTTGTATATGTGATGTGGTTATGCATCTGTTCCCTGTCAGTATCATACATGTTCTAGTCTCTTTCCAGGCATAATATCTGTCTTCTCTTTTTTTTTAAAGGGCCTAAAAATATATATATAAAGAGTTTTGAGTAGCTAGAAAGTCACATATGTTTCTGGGAAGAGGTCCTTGATGTTTTTCTTCCCATTGTGTACTGAGTCTTCAAAACTTTAACTTGTTTTAAGCCTACTGGATTAGGTATGTTTGAATAGGCACTGTATGACCTTTGAGTTCCTAAACCTTTTTTTACTATGAGTACTTACTAAGTTATGAGCACTCAGTTTAAGAATATCTTGTATTTGTGTATACTGATTGCACACTGCCATCCATCCTTTTCCATCCCAAGGAAGTATGCTATCATTGGGGTTAAGTATGCATATGGCATATGGATCTCTGGAATGAGCATGTGAAGGAGTGCTGCCATTGATAATAAATTCAAAGGGGATTATAAAATGTATAAGGCCTCAGTCTTAGTATGTGATGAGTGTTGGAAAGTGATTGTACAAGGGTTTTGTGGAGCCCTGAGTTAAGTATAAGAGGAAATGATTATTGTGAGATACAGATGTGAGAATTTTCAGGGTGGGAAGAGAAATATGTCTTTTGAGAGAGGATGATAATGGGTTAGAAAGTTACTATGAGATTCGTGGTCATTACATAAGAATTATATGTCCCTTGGAGTGTTTATGAGATGTTAGGGCGTTTCATATGAGAAAATCTTCTTATAGTTGAGTGTGTGTATGTGACTGTTCAATAGAATGTTATGGTTATGGAACACTAAAAGGAAATTATGGAATTTAGGAGTAGATTTGGTACTTATTGATGAGGGATTATAAGACTGAATGTGAATGAATTGCAGCAGTGTAGCACTCATTTAAACAAACATTAAGCTCCATTTATGTGCAAGACACTTTTAGTCTCTTTGAATAAAGAAACAAAAATAAGACGGTTCCTCTCACTAAGAAAGTTTATATTCCGGTTGAGGATATGAAAGCCACAACATGTACACAAAATAAACATAAATTTATTTAAGAAAGGAATGAATACAAGCCAAAGCATGATGGTAATGGTCAAGGTAGATAGAATATGAAGCCTGCTTTGTTTTGTCTAGATATGTACTGGACTACCCACCCATACAGGTTTGCATTTAAAGAGTTACCAATATGAAAACTTATGTGCGAATTTGTTGTTTAAAAAAAAATTATTTTTAAGATAGCATTAGGCCCCAGATTAGAACTTCCAGAACTAGATGGGTTAAGTCCTCTAGGAAAAATAGTCTCTGCTGTTAGATTAGTCTAGAGGAAAAAACAAGAAGATGGTTGGACTAAGAGGGTCTAAGGCTGGCTAGAGATTGAGTATTAACATCTGGCAGGACACATGTATAAGAGAATTGATCTGAGATCTAAGTAACCTAAGGTCCTAGGCTTGTTACTGCCCCTATAAACTAACTTTGGGGCAGTTTGATTTAATAGGCATTAAGTATCTGCTCTGTGCATGGCTCATGGAGTAGATAAAAATGTAAATAATATTGGTACTTTCCTGTAATGTACAGTCTTAATAGATTGTAAGACTGACCTCTGATTTTTCATCTATAAAATGAAGGCATTAGATTCTATCTCGTAAGGTCCCCTTTCAGTTCTAAAAGTCATTGTGTATATGATTAGTACTAATAATGTGCCTCTTAAAGATAAGATAAAATTTTAAATCAGATGACTTTAAAGAATCACTGTATGCCTCTAAGATTCTGGAAAGTATCCTAAAGACCCTGACCTTAGGTGAGTTACTAAACATTGTTAGCCCTTACTTTCTATAACTATAAAATGTGGTGGTCTAGGTAGCTGCTAAGGAAATCCTTGATCTTTTGCTTCTCTCCTCTTAAAATTAAAACTGCTTTTGTTCAGATAGTACTGGCATTGAAGATCTGTTGAAAACTTCTTTACTTCCTTTTTTGTTCAATATTATAATTGTTTCAAATTATTCTTATTCTAAATGTACATTATATTTCAGCTAGGCTATAGATTAAATTGAGTTTTTGTGAATTTTTAGCCTATGGATTTTATTATTGTTTTTAATGTTTTTCTGGGAAATTAGAAAGTTCCAAACAATTAAATGGCAAATGACATTTTGGAACTCAACCCATTTATAAGCTGGAATCTTTCCATATATTGGGATATATATATATATATATATATAGCTAGATGATGTAGAGTGTTTATTTATTGAATAGGAATGTTTTCCCCTACTTGATTTTCAGTCTGTTGCTAATTATATATATGTATATGTATGTGTATATATATATATATATTACACATCACTGTTTTGATTCAGGATAGAGAACTATATTATTTCTGTCTGTAATCAGTTGTGACTTTTGGTAAAGGAAGACTCCCAATATTATGAAAATTACTGCATTTTTTAAGGAATCATAGTCCTCAGAGCCACCAGTAAGCAAGAATAAACTTGCCTGGTTTGTAAGGAATTCTGTAATGTAATCTTCAGCTACTACTAGAAATAAGCATTATCCTGACTTTTAAAATGAGTGTTAGAGATTTGTAAAGTGGACAATAATGAATGGTATACAAATGAAGGAAAATGTTTTCTTTTAAAACAGACTTATAAAGAGCATTTAGAAGGACAGAAACACAAAAAAAAGGAAGCTGCATTGAAAGCTTCTCAAAATACCAGCAGCAGCAGCACCTCCATTCGTGGGACTCAAAATCAACTACGTTGTGAGCTCTGTGATGTGTCTTGTACAGGAGCAGATGCATATGCAGCCCATATTCGTGGTGCTAAGCATCAAAAAGTAGGTTCCTTTCCTCATATACAGACATCCATGACTGCATACACACCCGTATACATACATGTGTTCCCTTTTGGCTTTATCTTTGGGATAAGGGTTTAAGTAGAAGTAAAAAGTTGCTTTTCAAATTTCAGAGAGCTTCATGATTTCTGTGGTAACTATGGAAATTGTTATTTCCTCTTCCTTTCATTAAAATGCCTAATGCATTACCAAATTTGTTCTGTAAGTCTACCTTGTAGAAACTAAATTAGAGGACTGACTTCACTAGTTGGGAATTATTGGGTGCCAGTATTTCCTTTTCTGTTCATTGTAACTGATTGGTTAAATCACTTAATCTGTCTTTGTCTTGGTTTCCTTATATAACTTAAGATAAAGGTGTGAACACACGTATTTGCCTTAAAGTTATGTTGTGAAAATAAAAATTCTTTATAAGTAAGGTGCTCTAGAAATTTAAAATCTTTAGAGAAGATCCAAGTGCTTTGTATGCTCATGTGGACATACTGGGAATTTTATAGGCAAATTCTAAATTATTTCTTTTTTTTTGAGCTGTAATATTTTTTGAGCTGTAAACTCATCACAATTTCTTGATTTTATAGGTGATGAAACTGAACCTAGTTTAATGAATTCCTAATCTAAGTAATAGGCAGATAGCCACTTATACATAGATTTAGTAAGAAGCAAATATATACAAATGTGTAATAGATGAAATTATAGAAAAGGAGTAGTTGGATTACTTTGTAAAGTGTTGTTTATTATTTTAAAGATCTATGTGCCATACACAGTATGTTTACCATTAGTAATAAAATATGTTTTTATAGGTGGTAAAGTTACACACAAAACTTGGCAAACCCATTCCTTCAACGGAACCAAATGTTGTTAGCCAGGCTACTTCTTCAACAGCCGCATCTGCTTCTAAATCAACTGCCTCTACTTCTGGTATTGCAGCTAGCAACAGTACTGTGAACTCTTCAGTTGTAACTTCTGCAGTCAAAGTTCTTACGCCTGCTACAAACACAGGTCTCAATACAGCATCAAACACTAAAGCATCAACTGTGCCTGCAAGTATGGCTGCAAAGAAAACATCCACACCCAAAATAAACTTTGTTGGCAAGTATAGATATCCTTTGCTTATGAGACTTCTATTTAGACAACTCAAAATCTGCAAGATAGTATTTTATATGAAAACTAATTGGAATGTTATTTTTTTATAAAGATATGACTAACCATTTGTGCCCATTATACTTGTACTGTTGTTTCTTCACCTATTCAGTGGGATGTTCATCACCAATAGTTTTAAAAAGAATCTTTAATAATTTTAAGCCTATTTTTACAAAACACTGAGCAAACTAAGATTAGATTTCAAGTGATCAGAAGTTGATAAAATTTTAATGGGAATTAGCAGATGAGACTTTCAGCTTTCTTTAATCTATCATTTGTTGAAATCAACTTGGACTGTATGAATAACAAAAAAGGAAAATCCTATATAAAAATTTGTTAGTGTAGCTTACTTTCTCCATTTGTGAAGTAGAGATACCACCCAAACTAATGATGATGAATTGTTAAATAGTTTGTTTTTTAAAATAAAGATATTATATATGCTTTCAAGTAACATACTATTTATCAATAAATATTGAAAGCTAAATATTTTTAATACCAGGTCCTTAAACCAAAATGCCCATTTGAAATAATTAGTAAGTAGTAGTGTTGTTATAGGAAGATTCCAATTTAATTTATGTGAAATTTGTTTATGGTTAAAATTCACAGTTTTACATATGCCCTTTTTCCAGGTGGCAATAAGTTGCCGTCAATTAAAACAGAAGATTTGAAAGGTACCGAAAGTATTAAAGCTACCCCTGCCACTTCTGCCGTACAGACCCAAGAAGTAAAATCAGACCCATCAGACCCAGTGACACCTACAACTCTTGCTGCTTTGCAAAGTGATGTGCAGCCAGTAGGCCATGACTATGTTGAGGAGGTATTGAACTGACAATATGGATATTACACAATTGGAACTCTAGATCTGTTGTGAAAAATATATTTCTGAGGAGAAGACTTATTCTTGATCACTTACAAATCTTTATTTTCATAACTTCTATGTCAATCATATTAAATAAGGTGATAGTTTTTAAAATGTGTTCATTACAGGCTGGCTTTCCACCCTGTAGCCTCTTAGAAAAGCTTTTAATTTCTTGCATTCTCTACTTGATAGCACACTTGGTGACACTTAACGATCTAGAATGCTAGAAATAGCAAAAAGGCTTTTAAAGAAGATAGCTTAGACAAAGCCTGGGCATTTTACTTCATAGGAGAGGAAAAATGGAGCTTACTATTTTAACTTGTGTAAAACTGAGGTTACTTATTTAACAAGCAATGCATCCTTTAGGATAAAAAGTTGGGAAAACAGATTTAGCTTCTCAGTTTATTCATATGATGAGAGGGATCTGAATTTGCGATTCTTTGAACCTTCTAGATTAAAGAACAATAGAACCCTACCTGTGAGCAAAGACTTCTAAAAGGAACACATTAAAGTAGGGAGAAATGTTAGCTGAACCCCAGAGAAAGGAGCAGATGTGCTTGTTAAATAACTGTATTTTGGGAAAAGCATGGCTATTTAGGGCCACTATCATAAGGCATTCTATTTCAGTAACCTCCACAGGCATTGCTATATTATAACATTGTGTAATAATTTATCTAGATAGTGACCCTAAATTATCATGAAAATGTTATTGTTCTTTGTTCTCTGTATATTAAGGAGGGAAAATAAAAATCTTTAGGGGAAAATAACATAAATCATTATTAATGAGAAATTGTGCTAGGTTTTTTCCACTCTGAAGGAATTTACTATCTAGCAAGAGAACTAAATTATGTCTGCAAATAACTAATAGCATATTTTAATTATCTTGAAAATTCACTCACCCAAAATAACACAGTAATAATAATTTTCTTGTTTTATGTTGGATACATCCAATATTACTGTATTTATGGAAATTAGGTTTAGAAGTACCCTTAAATGTTGTTGTAAAAACTTAGAACTATCAGTATTTATGACATAAAATATAGCAGGTGATAGGGTGACTTAATTGTGGAAAGAGCATTAGCCTAGAAATCAGAAGATTTGGAGTCTAATCTTGCATTCTGACCAAGGTGATCTCAGGTGAATCAGATAAGTGCTTTAAGCTGTAATGATGTCTGAAGGGTTTTGTACGAAATGATTTTACCTTCTAAAACTTACCTTCTAACTTTTGAGATTCTATTATTCTACTTGTTTCCCTAATTAGTTGTAGCAACTCAATTCAGTGTGGATATGGATAGTTCTACGTTCAAACTGAAATATATAAATAAAGAGAAATTGGCATTAAGTTGTGAACAACAATGTGTGGCACAGGATATGTCTAAGTGCATACTTAACTGTGATTACTAAAAAGTGCAAGTAATTATGACTAATAAAATAACCTTCCTATCATTAGGTTATAGAATTGTGAAAATGGATGTATGTTGGCACTTCTAACATTATGTAAACATAACATGTCTTCCTATTTTTAATGTTCTTTGTTTGTGTCTTTAGGTACGAAATGATGAAGGGAAAGTAATTCGGTTCCATTGTAAGCTGTGTGAGTGCAGCTTTAATGATCCCAATGCTAAGGAGATGCACTTAAAAGGGAGAAGGCACAGACTCCAGTATAAAGTTAGTAGAGATTGCTTTTGTTATTTTGTACTTATTGAGTATTTAAACTTAGAAAACAAAAAATCAAAATGGCACCAGTATGAGCCATAGGACATACCTATTTCTCAACCAATTTGACTATAACTTCCTCGATTTGAAAATGTGTCGGTCACACTTTTTTCTTTTAGGGCAGTGAAGCTTGATTTTCTATTATAAAATTTTTTTGCTCCTTTCTAGATTTTTTAAAAGAGCTTAGTAAGAAATTATAATTCCATGACCATGGAGTATTACACACATTCATATAGTCTTGGGTATAATTTCTTCATACAACACTTTAAGAAAAAAATTTTAGTTATTACATGTATCTGTTTGGATTAAAACTAGTAGTTTTACTAATTATATTTAATTACTATTTATAATATAAATTGTATTTCTTCTTTTATGAACTAGTGAGATTTTATTGTTATGGGGACTTGCCTTCCATGGGAAAATTTAAACATATATGACTGGATAAATACACATAATATTGAAAAATTGTATTGGAAAAGATGATGAGAAACAAATTTTAAATTATTTATATAGAAAAAAGTAAATCCAGATTTGCAAGTTGAAGTAAAGCCCAGTATTCGAGCAAGAAAGATTCAAGAAGAGAAAATGAGGAAGCAAATGCAGAAGGAAGAATACTGGAGAAGGCGTGAAGAGGAAGAACGCTGGAGAATGGAAATGAGGTACTATCTCACTTTTAATAAAAAATGCAAAATTGCTTCATACTTGCTAAATAGCAAGGAGGAAGGAATAAATTTATGATTACTGCAGTGTTTTTAGGCAAAATTAGTTTGTGTACTGTATTTTGAATTTTCAAAGAGAATCAATAGCACAGATCCACTTACATTTTAAGTAACAGTTGGAATTTCCTTAGCAAAAAAAAAAAAGTTTAACCCGTACTATGTATTGGTTCCAAGGCAAAAGAGTGGTAAGGGCTAGGCAATGGGAAAGTGACTTGCCCAGGGTCACACAGCTAGGAAGTTAGCAAAATTAAATAAATGAAACAATGTTAAATTTCCTGTCTGAGGAATCACTAGGTAGCCTCTGGTATTAGTAGAGCTCAAAGCTAAAACTCTGATGTTTTGTCCCCATCGTTATTATAGTTGGCCTCTTCTAACTCAGTGCCATTATTGGAAATCATCACCATCCTGTCCCTCTCTTTAAGACTTGCTAAATATCTAATTTGGCAAACTTGTATTACGAATACACTTGGGGAAAAGCTTTTAGTGCTTCTTCATGGTGGCCTATCTTTAGTTTTTAGGCCACACAAAGACTTTCTATAGAAAAATATTTGGTCTTCTGGTTCCATTTGATGAACTTTAAAAAATTAATCAGATGATAAAAATGTACAAATAAGTATTAACTCTTTTTAAGATATCAAATTTGATTTATATATTGGAAATTTTTTAGACAATTATGGTAGATTTCAGATTCTTTGTACTGATAATCAGATATATGAGGAAATAATACTAGAAACTTTGAGAATAGAACAAGAAAGCACAAGCTTAATGGGTTTACTTTAGATTGATTATCATAAACATATCCTGAATAGAGAACTTAGGGCTGTTTATAAGAAAATTAATGATACCTCCTTCAAAAATGTATGTAAGGGCAGCTGGGTGGCTCAGTGGATTGAGAGCCAGGCCTAGAGACAGGAGGTCCTATATTTGAATCTGACCTCAGACATTTCCTAGCTGCGTGACCCTGGGCAAGTCACTTGACCCCCATTGCCTAGCCCATACTGCTCTTCCACCTCAGAACCAATACACAGTTTTAATTCTAAGATGGAAAGTAAGAGAGTGAGAGTATGTAAAAAACCCTTGAGAGATTTTAAGGTTACTGATTTACAGAGTACTCAAATTTTGTGAATTGGCATAGAAACAGGTTTAATTTTAGCCCAGTAGTCTAGTTAAATTGTTCTTATTTGTAATTTTCTTAAATGATCATAATATACTAAACACTTTTTGGTGTCATGCCTGGTTGCATAGACAGAGACACTGTCATATGGTGGATAGTGAAGCTTGGCCTCAAAGCTAAGAAGACCTGGGTTCAAATGCTGCCTTTGACACATTCTGGGTGTTTTGTCCTGGACAAATCATTTAGTCTTTCAGTATGCTAGACCAAAAGTTGCAGAAAGGTGCACTGACACTTTTAGAGAGAGCTCTGTTACAAGGGAATCACTTTAAAAGACTGATATATATTAATTTAAGGTCGCCAAGGAATCAGCTTTGTAATTCCTAAATGAAAAACTCAAGTCAGCCGTCAGCCTTTTTTGGAGTTTAATTACAATAGGAGCAAGAAAGGAATTAGAGATAGAGAGAGAGAGAGAAAGGGGAGAGAAGGGAATAGGGCTTAAATACCCCTTCTGTTTAGGCTGGGCCAAAAGGCCCAAGCCCTTAGATAGCTGGGGCAAAGAAAAGAGATCAGTCCCTATTACTCACGTGTCCAAAATGGAGAAACAGTCTCAGAGGCCCCCACCTTCAGCTTCCTTCTGAGCCAGCTTCCTCAGAGCCCAGGAACCACACCGACCAAAAACTCAACCACCCCCCTTGAGTCTCCAGACCCTCCTATCTTTAAGGACACGCTCCAAGTTGCCTCCCCTCAGTCCTCACATCTACCAATCACTCTTCATCAATTTCCCTGTCAATGGAGGCTCTCGCTTAACCCAGGACCGCCCAGAGGTTTCTGGCTTTTGCACATGTCTGTTGAAGGTCATATTTTTCAAATGATTAAATCTTTACTCCTTTGCTACAGCCCTTTCTAAATCCTGTTAACTTGAGTATGGTAGAGATTGGAATAATTAAATTTTGATCTAGGCTGCAGCCCTTACTCAATCCTATTAGGACTGAATAGGGTGGAGATTTATTCCAAGTATCTCCATTGTATCAATTCTAAAATCAATCAAGACTCAAAGAAATTCCTGTTCTATGCTTAAGCATAGGTCAAAGTCCTTTCCATTGTTCAGCAAAGGGTTTCTGTCCTAAAGTAATCTTAAGAAGGGAAGAGAAGGAACCTCCCATGCCAATGGAGTTCCCATTCCAATAGACTATCAGTAAGAAATTTTCCAAGTATGAAATATCCCAATGGTGAAATTTTCAACAATTATAAGTCTAAGGAAATTTGAGGTTTACAGCTCTAAAAGTGAATGAAGTCCAGGGCCTGTCCCTATCCATAATACTCTCTCCTGGGCTCTCTTCTCTCTTTATACAATTCTGTTTGTGATCTCATCTTATTCCATGGATTTTTTTTTTATCTTCTCTACGCTCATGACTCAGAGATGTACTTCTCTAGCCCCTCATCTCACTCAACTGACCGCCAGCTTCATATCTCTAGCTACCTTTAGACATCTTGAACTAGATGTCCCAAACATCTTAAAGTTAGTATGTCCAAAACTGAACTCATTCTCTTTCCCCCCTAAACTCTTCCCTTCTTCCAATCTTCCCCTGTTGTTGTCAGTGGTGCCACCATCCTCCAGGCTCAGAAGCTAGATGTCATCCTCAACCCTTCAATTATATCTTTGTAATATCTCACACATAGTCCTTGACTCTCTCTCTGACTTTGACACCAGCCTTTAAGACCCTCATGCCTGGAAGTTTTATCTTTCTATCACTAATCTCTTCCACCCTCCTGTCCTTCAGTCGGCAATTAAATGATTTTCCTAAAGTGCAGATGTGACTGTGTCACTCCCCCTACTCAATAAATTCTAATGGTTCCCTGTCATCATCTGTATCACATCCTTTAATTGAGTTCAGAACCTTTCCCTACTCCAGTCATGTACTCAAAGCTCAATTGACACTGGCCTCCTTGCTGGTCCTTAAATAAGATATTCTAGTGCTCAACTCCAGGCCTTTTTACTCACTGACCCACATACCTGAGATGGTCTCTCTTCTCATCTCTACTTTCTCTGGCTCCCATCAAGTCCCAGTTAAAATAATCACCTTACAAAAAGCTTCCCCACCACCACCACCCTACCCAATCTGTCATAATTCTGGTGCTTAAAGAGAATGAGAATCTTTGATTCCTTTTAAAAAGACCACAGATAATACAATTAATCAGTATTTAGCCAAAGGAAGTAATTAATCTGGGACAATGATTAGTGATTTCTAGAATCATAGTAAATATATTTTATCAGATTATTAAGTAAAACCTAATACATTATTAAGCTGAACTTATGTGATAGAAAATCTGTTGGGAAGCATTTGTAGTAGGGTATGATCTCACCCAGGCAGAAGGCTTGTGTATCTTGAGCCGGAGACTGTGCAGAAGGCCTATCTATCATATAAGGCACATCCAGAAGAATGATGGTGCCTTTGGACCTCTCATGACAATGAGGTCGTGCGTGACCTAGCTTATCAACTTGAGGGCCATCTTAACAATCGGGACTCAATAAGAAAACTGAAGCCTCTCCTCAAGAAATTAGCACCCATTCATTGTTAAGAACATGCATCTCCCACCCATTGTCAAGAAATTGTTTTTGTCAGAAAATATATCATGATATAATGAGCAATGTTAGGGTATAAAAAAGAGGGAAAACCCTCATTCATTTGTCTTCACTAGGAGAAAACCTAATGACCCAGCTTCACTGAGAGACACTGGTCTTTCTCAATAAACCTGTTATTGACTTGGCTCTTTGCCCCTTTGTTTTCTTTCGGATTGGCTTAAAAACATTCCTCACGTGCCTTATCTCTGTTGAATATTTCTATTTTATCCTCTATATAACCTGGTTGTACATAGATATTTTTGTGTTGTCTTCCCCATTCGATTGTAAGCCCCTGGAGAGTAGGAACTCTCTTTTACTTTGCTTTATATCTCCAGCCCTTAAGCACAGTATTTGACACATAGAAAATGCTTAATGTTTATTAACCTTTACTTCAATCTTAGAATCAATAATAAGTATCAATTCCAAGGAGGTAGGATGGTAAGGGCTAGGCAATTGGGGCTAAGTGACTTGCCCAGGGTCATATAGCCAGGAAGTATCTGCAGCTAAATTAGAACCCAAGACCTCCCCAAGGCTCTAGTCCTGGTTCTCTTTCCACTGAGCCACCTGCTTCCTGCAAGTTTGACCTATATGAACCCAGGGTCCCATTTAAGAGTTAATCCTTTTTTTTCTCACCAGTTGGAGTTGGTGCTACACAATAACTGACAGATATAATACTTTATAGTTTACAAAGTAGAGTCTCAGTTGAGCTCCATGATAATTCTTTGAAATAAATACTATAATTGATATTCTGATTTTATAAGCAAAGAGTCTAAGGCTTAGTTTAAGTGATTTGCCCACGGTAATAGAACTCTGATGTCAAAAGAAGAATTTGAATTCATTTTTTTGGTTCCAAACCCCACCCCCCCCACCCCACCCCCACACACACCCCTATAAATAAATATATAAATAATTGAATCTTTCCTTACAAGCTCTAAGCCAACTGTCTGCATCCCTACCCACCTCCTAAAGATAGGAATTTCATTGCAGTTTTCATACTCTGTCCCACAAGAAGGCATCATTATAGTTCACCATCTTAGAATGACAAATGGAACAATAAAGAATAATTGAACCTGAGATGGTCTGGAAGAGTTAAAAGGAAAAAGTGGGGAAGAATAGGAATGATACCTTTTCTCCACTTAGAGAGTCCAGAGAAATTAATTTACTATCTTATCATCTTCCTTCTTTTTTTTTCCCCTCTACTACTACTCCATAAAAAGATTGCTTTCAGGGGGGCAGCTGGGTAGCTCAGTGGATTGAGAGCAAGCCTAGAGATAGGAGGTACTAGGTTTAAATTTGGCCTTAGACACTTCTCAGCTGTGTGACTCTGGTCAAGTCACTTAACCCCCATTGCTTAGCCCTTACTGCTCTTCTGCCTTGGAAACAATACATAGTATTGACTCCAAGATGGAAGGTAAGGGTTTAAAAAAAAAAAAGATTACTTTCATTTGCACTTAAAAAATCAAAGTAATATGATTAGATGTAATAAAGAAAAAAATTGTAGCCTATACATTTATCATGAATTTTCCTCAATTTTTACTTTGTTTTTTGCACTTCATTGGTCACAAATCATGACTAATCCAAAATTATTTTACTAGAAATATATGTATTTTTATTAATAAACACATAATATAAACTATTTCAGACGCTATGAAGAAGATATGTATTGGAGGAGAATGGAGGAAGAACAGCATCACTGGGATGACAGACGCCGAATGCCTGATGGAGGGTATCCACATGGTCCACCAGGGCCACTAGGCCTCTTGGGGGTGAGACCAGGAATGCCACCTCAGCCTCAGGGGCCTGCAGTAAGTTTTTGTCCTACAAATTTTGGATGGAATAGGTTGAACGCCATTTGGAATTTGAAGTGGGGAGAAAACATTCTTGAGAATTACTGTTAATATTTTCATCTGATCTACTTTCTAGATTCTTCAGTACATGAGAACTTCTTGTGGGTTCCTTGATACTTTCACAAAACTTTATTACCATATTGGTTTCTACATGTCATTGGCCTGGGGATTACCTTTGAAATTTTATTTCTTCACATAAAAGGCTACCTAGCTCTTGTGGGGAACAGAGGGGAGCTACTTTTTTACTTTGACCTTAAAGTATATTTTAGCTTTCTATTAAAAGTGTCTCAGAGCTTTTTGTTTTCTTGCTTTCCCTGATCATATGAGACGTCCTATTGAATGTGTGAAGAAAAAGGGTGTTAAAATCAAAGCATGATACCCAAATAAGTGGCTCTCTCCTGATGAAGAACATTAACTCATTCTGCTTCAAATTTAGCACTCCTTTTCTCATCAGGAGAGGTCCAAATCATCTGAGGATCAACAAGAAGAAAAAAGAATACATGGAAATAAGGAGCTCTGGAGTCAGAGGACTAGGGCTCAAGTCCTGCCTCTACTACTTTGCCACCTCTGTGACCTTGGATATGTCACTTAACTTCTCCAAGGATGTCACCTTCCTCATCTGCAAAATAATTTTAGACTATCTGGTGTAAAAGGTCTCTTCCAGCTCTAGAGTTTTGTTCATATGTAAATATATATCTCCAAGCGGGATAGAATCTAGAATGGGAAAGTATTTGTGTTTGAAGAAAAAGAGATCTTTCTTTTTTACTTCATCCATCAATTCTAACAATGCTCACATATGGATATGTAGAAATTAAGCTATGATGGGTGATTTGCACCAAGGAGACTTTCAGGAGAAAAAAAGCATGAAAATGACAAATGTGTAAAATAAAAAAATGTACCAAATGTATTTTTTTAAATGAGCACGTTTACTTTATTTAGGCAGTTGCAGTGTACCTATAGATCCCGCCAAAAAGTAATTAATTTTGTTTATTTTAGGGGAAATACTTGAAACAGGTTTTTGTGCATAAATTACATAAGACAGTGTAAGTTGTAAGTTTACATTATTTTTGCAGGTATTATAAAGCAGAGTCAATTTAAAAGTTTTATGTAATTGATTATTCACTTCTATTAAAAGGATAAGAGGGGGCAGCTGGGTAGCTCAGTGGATTGAGAACCAGGCCTAGAGATGGGAAGTCCTAGGTTCAAATTCGGCCTCAGCCACTTCCTAGCTGTGTGACCCTGGGCAAGTCACTTGACCCCCATTGCCTAGCCCTTACCACTCTTCTGCTTTGGAGCCAATACACAGTATTGAATTGGCTCCAAGACAGAAGGTAAGGGTTTAAAAAAAAAAAAGGATAAGACCTTTTTCTGGAAAAAAAAATTAAGTTATTAAACTTTTATTTTTTTCTCACTCCTATCCCTCTGTGCCAAAAGCAAAACAAAACAAAACAAAAAACCCTTATAACAAAAATAAAACAAAAAATTCTTGGATTGGTCATGTCCAAAAATGTATGTCTCATTCTGCACATTTAGGCTAGATGAGTAGCATCATCCATCCTGGAATTGTGGTTGGTAATTACATTAATCAAAATTAAATCTTTCAGAATTATTTATTTTTACATTATTATGATTGTATAGATTATTCTCCTCGTTCCTCTAACTTTACTCTGTATCAATCCAAAGAAGACTTCCCCAGGTTTCTCTAAATAATCATCCCTTTCATCATTTTTTAAATGGAATTATAGAATTATATTTGTATACCAAAATTTGTTCACCTTTTTCTCCCAGTTTCTTCTAACTACAAAAAGCTACTATATTTTTGTACATGTGGGACTTTTTTTTTCTTTGATGTCTTTGAGGTATAGGCCTAGAAGTGGTTTAGTTGGATACAAGTTTAATAGACATAAAGCATAATTTCAGATTTCTTCCTTACTATGGCTAGACTAATTCATAGCTCTACTAACCATGGAGCTATGTTCATATTTTTCCACAACCCCACCAATATTTGTCATTTTCTCTTTTTGTAGAATTTTTCCAGTTTTTTGGTTGTAAAGTAGAACTACTTAGAAGGGCCTTAATTTGAATTTCTCTGTCATTAAAAATTAAATATTGTTTGAACAGAAGCAAATTTTTCCCTTTGTTTAAATGAAATAATATTTTTCTTCTACGTAGCCTTTACGTCGTCCTGATTCATCTGATGACCGTTATGTAATGACCAAACATGCAGCTATATATCCAACTGAAGAAGAGTTACAGGCAGTTCAGAAAATTGTTTCTATCACTGAACGGGCTCTCAAACTTGTTTCAGACAACATGTCTGATCATGAAAAAAGCAAAAGCAAAGAAGGGGATGACAAGAAAGAAGGCGGCAAAGACAGGTATGTTTTTTTTTTTTAATTTTCAGTAAACAAAAATCTACCTTCTCTCCTTTCCCTCACCCCATTAAAAGAATGAAAGAAAAACAAAATCTGTGTAACAAATGTGCACAGTCAAGCAAAACATTTGCCATGTCTAAAAAATATGTCTTAGTATATACCTTGGGTCCATCCCATGTCACAAAGCATATAAACTGCTCAGACTAACAAAAGAAGTAAAATACTTAAATGTTTTAGAAAAAAAGATATTGAATAAGCAATCAATGAATTCCCTAAGAAAAAATCCCAGAATGTTCAAGTTACAATTTCCAATACTGTATAATTTGGAAAAATAGATAAAGAAGGAGCCCTATCAAATTCTTTTTATGACACAAATATGGTTTTGATTCCTAATCCTGGGAGAGAAAAAAAAAAACCAGAACCAATTTTCTTAATGAATATTGACACAAAAGTTTTTAAGTAAAACACTAGCAAGGAAACTAAAAAAGATTGTACACTACAACCAACCAGGATTCATACCAGGAATTCTGGGCTAGTTCAGTATCAGGAAAATGTATGAGCATAATTGGGTATGTCATTAACCAAAAAAAAAAAAAATCACAATTATATCTAGAGATATAGAAAAAACCTTTGACAAAATACAACACCCATTCATTTTTTTTAGTCGTTAATTTCTATCTTAGAATTGATACTAAGTATCTATTGTAAGTCAGAAGGGCAATAAGGACTAAGCAATGGAGGTGTTAAGTGACTTGCCCAGGGTCACACAGCAAGAAAGCATCTGAAGCAGATTGAACCCAGGATCCAGCTCTCTTTCTACTGTGCTACCTAGCTATCCCTATACCTATTCCTGTTTAAAAAACAAGCCATCCCCCTCCCCCAAAAGAAAAACATAGGAATCAATAGAGCCTTTCTTAAAATGAAAAATAATATCTATCTAAAGCCTAGAAGCTATAAAAAGGATAAACTTGAAGACTTCAGTGAAGCAAGAATATCCGTTACTACCACTATTATTAAATAATTGTTTTAGAAATGCTATATATAACTATAAGACAAGAAAAAGAAATTGAAGAAAGGCAATGAGAATCAAAACTCTCCACACTTGATATGATAGTATACTAAAATGTAAAGATTAAAATTAATATCCAGTACTCCCAAGTATTATATTTAATAATATTTATTAAATATTTATCTTGAAGTATAAGGAAGTAAGGCTAGCAAAAACCAAGAGTCGCTCCTCCCTCCTCCACCATGGATCCTGAGAGACCACATGGGCAGAAAAAGAAACTCAAAACTACCCCTATGTAAGGAGACGCACAAATAGGAAAAAGAAAAGGGGATTGTGGGAAATTAGTCTCTAGGGTTCAAGATTCTAAATACATTAAGAATCGACTGACAATTAACAGCTTTGGCAAAGTTGCCACATATAAGATAAACCTGCAAAAATCATCGGCATTTCTATATACTATTAACAAAACCAAGCAGGAAGAATTAGAGAAAGTTATTTAAAATAAGGGCAGACAATATAAAATACTTGGACAGTATAAAATACTGCTAAAACAAAGCAGAGATTTTATGAATACAGTTAACAAAACACTTTTCACACAAAGACATCTAAGCAATTGGTAGAATATTAATTGCTCATGGATAAACTGAAACAAAAAAATTAAATTGGCAATTCCATTTAAATTAATTTACTTATTCAGAGTTGATCAAAATGCCAATCAAACTATAAAAGAATTATTTTATAGAGCCAGAAAAAATAGTAACAAAATTCATCTGGAAGAACAGATCAAGAGAATTGATGGAGGAAAAAAATGTTAAGGAAAGAGGCTTGGTATTTCCATATTTCAAACTAGAATATAAAGTAGAATAATAAAAATAATCTGGTACTGACTAAGAAATAGAATGGTGGGGCAGCAGAATGGAAGTACAGTAGTAAATCATCATAATAATTTGGGATTTGATAAACCCAAAGATCCAGACTTTTGAACAAGAACTATGGCAAAAATTGCTGGAAAAACCAAGTTAGTTTGATGGACATTAGGTATAGACTAGATAGAGATCAACGTCTCATACTATATACCAAGATATGGTCAAAATAAATAAATACTTTAGATATAAAGGGTGATTATCAAAAGCAAATTAAAGAGGCATGGGAAAATATATCTCTGAAATCTGTGGGAAAAGGAGAGAAACAAGATAGGGATGATTATAGGAATTAAAATTGATAACTTTGGTTACATGAAATTTTTTTTTACTGTTACTTTTTTTTCTTTTTTCTTTTTTAAATATATTTTATTTGATCATTTCCAAGCATTATTCGTTAAAGACATAGATCATTTTCTTTTCCTCCCCCCCCCCATCCCCCATAGCCGACGCGTAAGTCCACTGGGCATTAGATGTTTTCTTGATTTGAACCCATTGCTTTGTTGATAGTATTTGCATTAGAGTGTTCATTTAGAGTCTCTCCTCTGTCATGTCCCCTCAACCTCTGTATTCAGGCAGTTGCTTTTTCTCCGTGTTTCCACTCCCATAGTTTATCCTTTGCTTATGAATAGTGTTTTTTTCTCCTAGATCCCTGCAAATTGTTCAGGGACATTACACCGCCACTAATGGAGAAGTCCATTACGTTCGATTATACCACAGTGTATTAGTCTCTGTGTACAATGTTCTCCTGGTTCTGCTCCTCTCGCTCTGCATCACTTCCTGGAGGTTGTTCCAGTCTCCATGGAACTTCTCCACTTTATTATTCCTTTTAGCACAATAGTATTCCATCACCAACATATACCACAATTTGTTCAGCCATTCCCCAATTGATGGGCATCCCCTCGTTTTCCAGTTTTGGGCCACCACAAAGAGCGCAGCTATGAATATTTTTGTACAAGTCTTTGTGTCCATTATCTCTTTGGGGTACAGACCCAGCAGTGCTATGGCTGGGTCAAAGGGTAGATATTCTTTTAGCACCCTTTGGGCATAGTTCCAAATTGTCTTCCAGAATGGGTTACATGAAATTTTAAAAGGCTTAAGCACAAACAAAACCAATGCAGCCAAAATTAGAAGGAAAATAGGAACCTGGGGAGAAATTTTTGCAGGTTTCTAAATAAGAGCTATTCTGCAATTGATAAATGGTTAAAAGATATAAATGGATAATTTTCAGAAGAAGAAATCTATAGTCAAATGAAAAAATACTCTAAATCTATTGGTTAGAGAAGTGATCATTAAAACAACTCTGAGATACCACTCACATTAATGAAATTAGCTAACATCTGAAAAGGAAAATGACAAATGCTGGAGGAAATGTAGAGAAATTGGGAAACAATTACTGGTGGAATTGTGAACTAATCCAACCAGCTTAGAAAACAATTTGGAACTATGCCCAAAGGTATATAGAACTGCATGCCTTTTGACCCAGTAATACCACTTCTAGGTCTGTATCCAAAGAGATCAAAGAACAAAAGAATTTATTCATGCAAAAATATTTGTAGTGGCAAAGAATTAGATATTATGGGGATGTTTATCAATTGGAAAATAGCTGAACAAGTTATGGCATATGGTTGTGGTGGAATACTGTTGTGTATTAAAATATGACAAGGAGGATGCTTTCATAAAAACCTGGGAAGACTTAAATGAACTGTTACGAAGTGAAATAAGCAGAGCCAGGAGAACATTGTACACAATTAACAGCAATATTTGTAAGGATGTTCATCTGTGAAAGACTTAGTTGCTCTGATCAAGTGCATTAGTCTCCCTATTTTTTCCACATCCCCTGCAACATTTGTTTTTTTCCTTTTATATCCTGTTAGCCAATCTTTAGAAGTTTGAGGTGGTACTTCAGATTGATTTCAATTTTCATTTCTCTGACAGATATATTTAAAGACTCAAATACTCAACTTCTTTTCTCTACTAAAAGGTTGTCATTTGATACTTCATTATGGCATAGAGAAAGCCCCTGTATTCTCAAATACTATATCAGAAGTCTCTTAAGATCTGACAGGTTCTACCAAGCTGAAAAAAAGTTTCATTTTGGGCTCACAAATATTATCCAAGGTCTAAACTAGCTAAGTTCACCAAAGGGTTATCAATAGATTGGCTGTATGTAAGTTGATGAATTTTTTGGTCATAACAGTTTCTGAAGATGGTTTGTCACTGAAAGATTGTTATCTATTTTGTTGGAGGAGGGAAACTGAAAATGAACCATCATATATTTAATTTGTTCACCTTTTGAAGAAATTCCTACATTAATAAATCAAATTATTAAGTAGTCATACTTTGTTATATATGCATCATGATCTATACGTAGTCATTTTTAAAACTGATTACAGTATTGCCCTTTAAAAAATTTTAATATAGTTAGGGAACCAGAAACTGGATGAATGTCCTATATTCTAGGGTTGGGCTACAATGAGAAGACAGATCCTGAATCTCTGATATACTGTATTAAAGAAAAGTTTTACTCTTGACTTTTGATTTGTACCATATTCAGTGTTGTCACTTTGCCTGTTGCTCATTGAACTCTTATAACTGAAAACCACCTTGTCTGATCCCATTCCAGTTTCCAGTTTCTCTACTAAGAGGAAGGAACTGTTTTATTTTTACTTGTCTAGGACCAAGATGATGTATTTCATATTATTCTGATAATTGTATTCATTTTTTCTGAACTCTGCATCATTCCTACAAATACAAATCTTGTCTGAATTTTTTTTTCTGAATTTTTTTTTTGCAGTTTTATTTCTGTCTGTAACCCCCCACCCCAATCCACCCCCACTTCATCCTTTTCCCCTGTCTGACCATTGCAAGTTCCTATACTTGATTTGAGTCTGTGCAAAAGTAGATGCTTCCCTTTTAGAATTCCTGCCTTAGTTATTCCTCATTGGCTGTGCTAAATACTTTTAAGTGAAACCCCTCCACTGTTCCTAGACTCTGAGCTATACCATTGCTCTGCCAGCCTTTGAACTTTCTCCTTTCTGGGTACTCTACCCATGGCCACACTACCTAGGAATTCTACTTCCCTGTGTAAGTCTGCATCTCCATCCTCTCTGTGTGCATGCAACAAAGATGCCTTTTGGCAACCGTCCTTGTCATAATGTTCAGGTATGGGTCAAAGGATGTGCTAATGCTTGTTAGGATTTCCTTTTGCCTTGGTACACAGCCTAGTTCAGGGCACTGCACTTCTCTGTCCACGTATCTACAGCCTTTCTAACTAACCCCTCTCCCTAGTGTTTCACAGACTTCCCTGTCTCCCTATGCTAAGCTGAACTAGACATATGAATTAGTATGGTTTCTTTTTTTTCTGGATTTCTTCATCAGGATTTGGTCTGGTACATTTTTTAGATCTGTTTGAAGACATTTGTGTAACAGAGTTCACCGCACTGCTTCCTGCCACTTCTCCAGGTTGGCACCAACTCCTCTTCTGGTTTTCCTAGATTCACACCTTGTTATCACTTTCTCTGGGTAGACTAAAACCTCACACCTCTTGCTAAGCTTGCTTGAACTTTTAGTGATTAATTTGACCTTCATAGGTACTTAGCACCTTTTTGTATTAGATCTAAAAATAGACCCAGCTTAAGGGTTTTAGCTTTACTTTAAGTATGGGTTAAGTGCTTTTCATTATTCAGTCAGGAGTTTACAACTTTGTCTTCCCCTAAGGTATGCCTAAGTATGGATGGAGTAATGTTAGAGTTCTCACATTCTTGATCAAGTACCTTCATTGTTTAAAATGGGGAATGGTCTTAACCAAATGTTCTAAGGTAGAGTCTGAGAATTTTTAACATTCACAAGTCTGAGAAATTTTAAGATTCACAATCCCCCCCTGATGATCATTGGGAGACTAGTCTCCCCTTTGATCATTTAACATAATCATCTTGTAGTCCTAAATGCACTTCTAACTATAGATATATACAATATTCAATTTTCTTTAGAGGAAATTAGAGTAGTGAGGGAGGAATAGAAAAGAAAGAAAGACACATTGACAGAAAGCCAAATTAGGGGCAGTCCCTTTGGCATAAAAGTGTACATTTACAATAAATGTTCAATCAAACTTCAGTTCAATCAACCACACCCAAAGATCATTCTTGATCTTCTTGATGTCGTGTGGATTTTCCAGCATCTTTCTGCAACAGTTCATTCTCTGGATTTAGGAGTTATCAAACTTCTTCCTTAAATATATTTTCTCAAACAAAATCAAAATCTTGGATTTTTATAAAAATACAATCTTGAACAAAAAATCAAAAATCTTGGACTTTAAATTAAAATACACAGATTTGTGACTTGCCCAGTGTCACACAGCTAGTAAGTATCTGGGGCTAGTTTTGAACTTTTGGTTATTGAGAATTTGAGAACGATCGTCAGAACCAGTGCTTTTTTTACTATACCCTTAGCTACAAATACTCTGTCTCCCATCATAACATTTTCACTGGCTTACTCTTTTGCAATCTTGGATTCCTTTGTCATTCTTTGTATCCCCAGTGTCTGGCACGTTGTTGTTCATTGCAGCTCAGTCATTTAGTCATATGCAACTCCTTGTAATCCCATGGACCATACTATCTGTGAAATATTCTTGGCAAAGATACTGAATGGTTTGCCATTCCCTTTTCCAGTAGCTTAAGGCAAACGGAGGTTGAGTTACTTGCCCAAGGTCACATAGCCAGTAAGTGTCTGAGACTAGATTGAACTTAGGTCTTTCTGACTCTAGGCCCAATGCTCTAACCACTGAGTCACCTAGCTGCTTCCTAAGGGGTCAGTCATATAGTAGACCCTTAACAAATGCTTTTGACTTGGCTTTAACTTGGTAACCAAAGTGATCTAAGACACAGTTTTGACCATATTCTTCCTTGCTGTTGCTGAAACCAACCACATTTTCTACTTCCCTACCTTTATACTGGCTGTCACCCCACAGGCCCTTAAACTATGCCTATTTTCTACTTGGCTTCTTTTGAGATTCAGTTGAAATCTCAACTTCAGGATAGGGCTTTACTCATCTCCACCCATCTTCTTCCCATAGCTACTAGTGCCTTCTCTAACATTACTTGCTGTCTATTCTGAATATAAACTTGTATGGGTGCATGATTATTTACATATTGTCTCCCCAATGAGAATATATAGATTCTTCAGAGCAGAGAATTTTTTTGCCTTTCTTTGTATCCCCAGGGTTTACCATAATTTCTGGTACTTGGCAATACCTTAATAAGTGCTTATTGACTGACAGCTTGAATTCTAATTCTGATAAAGCAGACAGTCTATTTTTAATGAAAAATTTAATTAGGTGGCAAGTTTTTATATATTGATTGGTAGGTATTCTTATTTGATAAAAGAAAATATTACATTATAATGTAATTTTATTCTACTGCAGAGCTTTGAAAGGAGTCCTGCGAGTAGGAGTACTGGCAAAAGGATTACTTCTCCGTGGAGACAGAAATGTAAACCTTGTTTTACTCTGCTCAGAGAAACCTTCAAAGACGTTACTGAGTCGTATTTCAGAAAACCTTCCCAAACAGCTTGCTGTAAGTATTGTCTAGAATGCTAATTTTTGCCCTTTGTTTGGATTTGAAGTTATTGACAAGCTTGTGCATTATTTTATACCTAAACTATATTTCAGAGTTATTGGCTTAAGCTTTCTAGGCCAACTTTTTTTTTCACTTTATTATTTTATATTTTGTAATGGATACATTTGGCACTATGAAATCTTACTAGTTTGCTTTTAAAGTTAAAACAGGAACACATGTTATTTTTATTCTCCTTTTTTTTTGAGATTTGAATAATGATGGGGAATGCCGTTATTATTTAGAAATAGAGTTACTATGTAAATAAGTATCTTTCCATGCTTTAAGCTCATTAACCCCCAACTAATAAGCATATGTTTTAAGTAGTTTTTAAAAAAAAAGTAAACATGCCATTCTGAGGTCTTTTTGCTTTTGATGATGGCTTCCATAGCAGCTAGGTGGTGTAGGGATAGCTAGGTGGCAAGTGATTAGAGCACTGGGCTTAGAATCAGAAAGACTCACCTCATGAGTTCAATTCTAACCTTAGATATATGCTAGTTATGTGAATCTAGGCACATCACTTAACTATGTTTGCCTTGGTTTCCTCATTTGTAAAATGAGCAAGAGAAGGAAATGGCAAACTATTCCAGTACCTTTAGCAAGAAGATCACAAATGATAGTCACAAAGAATTGGACGTGACTGAAGATGACTGAATAACAAAATTTTTTTCCCTGATACTATATCATCTGTAATTTTTGAGTAAGACAAAATTGGTCTACTGTGCCCAGCATCTGAGGCTCCTTATTTTAACTGTTGAATGTTGAATGTTGAATATTGTTAAATATTATTTTTAGGCCAAACTATGGCATATCGAAGTAGAACAAAGTTAGTGAGTCTTTGTGCTACTACCAATGATCTCACTGTAAGTTAACGGAGCTAAGGATAATGTCATAGAATGGTTCCTGGATCTTGGTTCATGGAAAAATTATAGGGTTTTGAATGGGCCTTAATTCCATGCAATAACAACCAGTAACATTAAATATTATCCCTAATTCCTCCAATTCTTGATCAGATGAGCAATTACAGCATTCAAAAGAATTCATAGAATCATAAATCCCAAACCAAAAGACCCTGAGGGACAATCTAGTCCAATGTCCTTGTTTTACAGATGAGGAAACAAGGCCAGGAAGTAACTTTCCCAAGGTCAAATAGCTAGTAAGATTCAAAAGTGTGATTTTAATCTCTGAGCTCTGACTTGCCACTCATTAGATTAGATTCATAGGAGTTCTCTTTCATAATACTATTGTATTTATATGAACACCTATGAATTAGGAGGAATGTGTTTTGGTGTGTTGGAAGGAAACAAAAAGCCATATGAAAATGCCTATTGATATTTCTCTAAAAATCATGTTTATTTTCTAAACAAATGTTTTTCAATCTTTGTGCCTAGTCTCAAGTCTTTATATTATGGTGTCCTTTGCATCAAATGACTCTTCTATTATAGCACTGAATTCCTTTTGCTCTTAGAAAGTCTCTAAAAGGCATCAGTTCTGGTTCATGATGAGGTTAAAATTTCCCCCTTATATCTTATTAGTTTGGGGGGGGGAGGTTAATATGAGGTAGCAAATAGCTAATCCTTGGCTGATCATATTTTTACTGGATACTAAAGAATAAAAATGGCAAAAGAAAGAACTCTAAAACAGGGTCATAGATTTAGGGAAGCTATTTGTATTGTTGATGTTGAAGAGATAAAAATTAGATACCCTTTCAGTCATAATATAACCAAACTGAGGTACAAAATCCATTATCCAAGTGCATAATAGAAGATTCCATTTTGAAGACAAATTTATCCTCTGGCTTCTAAGCCCATTTCATACTGAGCCGTGAGGTAGCTATTCCAGCATATAGGTTGAAAAGCACCACTATAAATATATTAATTAATTGAACCACCAAAAAAAAACAAAAAATTCTCCCTTTATTTGACAGTAATAAAGATTTCAATTGATATTTTTTTCTTTTGATCATATAGGTTATAAGTCCTGAGAAGTATGACATAAAATGTGCTTTATCTGAAGCTGCAATAATACTGAATTCCTGTGTGGAACCCAAAATGCAAGTTACTATCACGCTGACATCTCCAGTTATTCGAGAGGAAAACATGAGGGATGGAGGTTGGAAAGTTGTTAAAGATTCTACTTTTCTAATAACTGTATCTACTCTGTTTAAGATGGCATTAAGCCCTAGAAGGCAACATGCTGGCATTACATATATTAGGGAGAACTGACTTAGATATTTCTGTTTATGACCATTTCTTTAAAAAGTAAATACTCTATTTGCTAATGTATTTTGTTTCTTGATCAAACTTGATAGCATGATTGATTTTGCTTTTTTTATTTTAATTGCTAACCTCAGTTTTCTGGAAAGGTTCAAAATTATTTTTACCTGCATGGTTCAGGTATTTGGAAATTTTAGAGAAGTGATACTTATAGCAAGGGGACATACATGACTTTAACTTTCTAGAAGTTTTTTGCCCCTGTGTTATAATTTTTTAAACTGCAGAATTTTAGAAATGAAACTACTGGATTAATGATACATTCTTAAGAGGCATTGCTGCTAAGTGTCTTAACTATAGCTTTTGCTTTTTACATTAAGGTAAATGTCATTTCCAGTTTTCTGAGGTTGCTTTTTGGGTCTGGAGTGCTTTCATAAATACTTAGCCTCCTGACATTTATAGGCTTGAGCGTTTGACCCAGACATTATACAAGAAATATTGTGATAATAAATAGTATAGTTAGTGAGTTCAAGTCCAAGTCAGAACTCTTAAAATCAATTTACATTTATAGAATATGAAATTCTGGTGCCAGCAGTGTTGCTTTAGGGACTGTTCTATAACACTTTCAAAGCTTCCAAAGCTTTTAAGCCAACGAGCATGATCAGTGTCTGCAGTATGTTGGTTCTATCGTTTTTATGGGTCAGATAAAATTTACTTTGTTTCCTTTTATATTGTTTTCATACATCTTAATATTTATTGAAATTGAAGTTAGTCTATACCATATTCATAATGCAGCCTTGGGGGAAAGATAAACTAATATGAAATACTATGCATATAGCAAGACTATTAAGAACTTATATATTAAAATGATACCAAAAGTTTTTCATTCTCATAATATATGAGGGGTTTTATTATACTTGTATAATCTGTGAAGGCAGAGCTTTATGATGACAACTGCTTTATGCTCTGTTGTCCAAATTTCTTATTTCTTTTAATGTGTTCATTGGAAATCTATTGAATTTCACGTGCTACACATTTCACTTCATTTTAACATCTTTAAAGATAAATGGATTTTGTGTGAAGGTTGTTTGGGGGGGGGGGCTCTTCGTTGCTTTTTTTGTTTTGGGGTTTTTGTTTTGGTATTTTGAGTTTTTTTAAAAGCCGGCTCCAATCTGGTCTGGTCATGGATTTTACTGTTTTTAAGTAAGTCAAATTAAGTCATGTAAAATGTGACTTTATTTAAGATTTGTTAAGGAAACCATACAACAAGATTTATGAAGGAAAAGGCTTTTTTTTTTTAATCTAGAACACATCAAATTATAGCCCATTTGGGTTTAATTTGTTCTTTGCTACTGTGTAGTGGAGCAAAAGTCTTTAGGTTATGAGCCATAGGCATAATAACTTAAAAACTTTAATAACTTATCCCTTCCAAAGGAAACAAAACTATTTTTGTCTGACCCACTTTTGAATTAGAATTACTGTTCTGAGTTTCATTTATCTGCTAAGTAAATATTACTCTGAAGGAAAATAGTAAAATAAAAAATTAATAGATTTCACTTCAAGACACTGAGCTGAAAAATGGATATACAAAAATGTCAGAAACATTTATACAGTGTTGCCTCACTGCAAATAAGTGCAGTAAACCATGTCTTCAGCTTTATCATGAAGATTGCTTCTATCTTGCTGCAGAATAACGGTATGTGTGGTTTTTCTCTTACTGCAGCTCCCAATGCTCTGTGTCTTAAAATGGTTTAAAGCCTTTAGCTTGCTTCGGGGAGTTAGTTCAGGTGTTAAGGAAGGCTTTGCCGGAAGAATTCTTATAAATGAAGACCTTGCACAAAGTACGGAACCCTGTTGATGGCCCTATTTAATTCTCCCTCCAAAAAAAAAAAATTTTAAATGACTTTTAAAATCAAATTAAATTATTGAAATAACTGTTAATCGCATAGCAATCATATTCTGTAGTAGTTTGCGTTTGACAGTTATGCATCGTTTCACAGAATTGACTTTAAATTTGATATGTTCAAAATGCTCTAACCCTTGCTGTGGAATCTTTTCTTCAGCAAGTCAAGTATGTGTGTGTGTGTTTTTTTTTCCATCCTTAGCTTATCAGGCCCGGTCCAAAGCCTTCTAGCAGAGGGAATTGATTCCTGTCAGGGGTTGCTGCCAAGACATCGGAAGGATTTTTGACCAAGGTTTTCAAAAGCTCAGTGTCACACCTGCCATATTGACTAAGGAGGGGTTTTGGATGCATAGTTCTAGCATTTACTGTCTTTCTGTGTGCTTTTTTGTTTTTGTTTTGTTTTTGTTCTGTTTTTTTTGTCCTAGTCTCTATCTTTCATAGAATTAAGCGGTGTTCACACTAGCTTTAAAATGGTTGACTGGATTATATATTTCATATAACCATGTTTACTGAAATTCATATACCTGTTAACTTTTAATTAGTAAATAGTGTGGACACAGCATGTCTTTTAACTGACGATTAACCCCTTATTCATATATTTTTAGAATATATTCACCTAGGGTAAGAATTTGCCTTTTGTTTTTTGTAAATTAACCTAGTCTCTGTTGTATGTTAACAGGGTATTAAGCAACAAATGTAATTTTAGCACAGTGATCTTTATTAAGGGGTTAATCCACTTGAAATGTAAAATGGGTACAAAAATCCACACATAAAATTTTATTTCAAATTCCCCAATATATTGCCATAATTTATTCTGAAATTGCAATAGGTGTCTTGGCATCTTTGGACTTAGATAATGAGCTAAAAATTTTAAACTCATTTATGCTAGCCATCAATGATATATGGGATACTTCTGAACCACAATATAAAAAAATATTTTCTGCTTGTGGATCGGGGTTGGGGGGAAGGTATCATGAATTTGGAGTAAATTAATACTGTAAAGTTTTAAATTAATAGGAATTTAATCTACTGAGTTTTTATTTTTTTATTAAAAAAAAAAGATTGCACAGTATCACCTATTTGCACTCAAGTTTTAACCAAATATGTAAATAATTAAGGGACCTTAAAGCTTTTGGCACATTATGCCCTTGTTCTTTTCTGCTTTTTACTACTTTCCTGGCTGTGCTTTCCAATAATGTCTTTTCCTTTCTCAAAAAAAGTCCCAACTAGCATTATAGATAGCCAAGTTGTATTTCTGACTCCTGGGATTTGTCTTAATAGTTTTTCTATGAATGTATGTTTACTAATAATTTGCCTGAATATATTAATTTTCATTCTATTTGCCTCAAAATCCTTTTTTTTACTATATAGTCTATCTTATATTTTATATTAAAATATCACAAATTTTCTATCACAAATTTCCCATTTTGCCTTAATCTTGATAGTAAGAACTAAAAATGGAATCTCAAATTTTGTAATAGCAATGATAAAATAGTAGCCTCTTAGTTGACATTTAAAATATGCCCAGTATCTTAGAAGGTTTCTGAGGATTTATAATCAGTAAAGCAGGGATAAATTTTCCATTTATAAATTAGTTCTTTAATAATTTTAAAAATCCTTTTTTTTCTCTCACACCCCAGTGTCTTGCCCTTTCTGTTACATTAATGACCTCAACTTTTCTTTGTTGTTTTCCAAATTCCCATAACATTTAGTACCGTTCTACTTAAGTATTTTATGTAATCAGTAACTTATGTGATGTAAAATTTTTCCACCTTTAACATCTTTATACTAAGCTCAGTAAATAATTCCTACAAGTTAATCTATATTATATCATTTCGGTTTTTCAGCTCTGCAATTTTATAACAAGACTTAGGCAGCATTGTGCAGGGCAAAATGCCTAAACTTAGAGGTATAGGTATAGGACCTCTCATCTAATCCTAGGTCTGTCATTTAAATATGTGACTTTGGGCAAGTCACTTCAATATCTCTTGTCCCTGGTTTTATCATCTCTAAAATGAGGAGGTTGGGCTCTGCACTCTAAGGTGTATTTCTATTCTGGTTGATGGATGCTAATAAGTTACCAGTTAAGATTTATTTCATTACCATTTTGATATTCTTAGGTGTATATGTTCTTACATTGAGATGAAAGGTAACTAATTATTAAATTGGATGTTGAACTGGCCACTGGCCATTAAAAAAATTTTTTTTCATTATTTGAAGTAACTCAGTTTGCCCTGCTTTTTAAGTACTATTCCTTTTTTCTTCCCAGACACATTTGTATATTCCCTCTAGTGTGAAAAATATTTTTGACATAGTAACCTACAAATTACATATTAAGTTGAGCTAAACAAAATATATTGCCTTTCCCAATCAGTGAAGCACTATCTTTATTGTATCCACTTTTTATTCTGCCTTTATTTCCCCTTTTCTTTATATCCATTCTTTCTCTCTGGCTGGTACCATGATGTGCTTAATGAGAACTCTGAGAACTTTAAAAGGCATTCCCTTTTAAGAAAGTCAAACTCAAGGAAAAATATTTCTTAAATCTTTTTTAGAATTTTCTATTTTCTGTTATTTAAAATCTTCCTTTTCCACAAATTCTAAAATCTCTTTCAAACCTTGTTCACAATGATTTCCTTTCTGAAATTAGGTCCAAAATAGCCTGTGACCATTTAAGATGATGAGCAAATTCCATAAGTTTGTTGTAAATTCTACTTTATTGAAGTGGATTTTTGTGTTCCCTCTGTCTTGTGTTCTTTGTGCTGGTGCACTGTGTCCAATCATCCTTCCTTTAGCTTTTAATTTTGGAGGGGATTTATTTTTCTAGAATATTTATTTGAATTCTGATTACACTGTTACAATCATGACAGTGCAATTGTAAAATGACTGAGAGCTAAACTTCATTTTGCTCTTAATCTTCCTATTGGATTAATGTTCTTTGAACTTAAAATAATTTTGCTAAATATAAAACATTGGTTTCAAAGTGCTAGTAAACTCTCAAATGGCATGTGTGACATTGAAGCTACTTTAAGGAAGTGTCTTGCTCACCTGGTCAAACACCCATTCCTCACTGCATTTTGCCAATTCAATCCATTTTAGATGTAACCTCGGGTATGGTGAAAGACCCACCGGACGTCTTGGACAGGCAAAAATGCCTTGACGCTCTGGCTGCTCTACGCCACGCTAAGTGGTTCCAGGTTCGGAACATCATTTTACTTTTTTCTTGTAGCCTTATGAGAGAGTAGTTCAGTTACAGTATGTTTAACTGTATATAAACACTCAAAGGTTGCCCATGGCAATGCTACTTTAAATTAAATAAACAGAAAAATGTTAATATAGTTCAGTACAGTTCTGCTTTATGCAGCTATTGCTGATTTGACAAGAGACTTACATTTTGGGGTGTTTGGTTTTTTTTGTGTGTGTGTGTGGTCATTGAGAAGGCGATGTTGAAAGCTTGACTCGCTCTGGATCACCATATGCTGTGTATTTATATTATATTCCATAAGGCTGCAGAGTACCTTTGCTTTAAATAATGGAATATGTGTTTAAAGCTTTGTGTTTAGTTTTAAGATTTTTTTTCCTGTTTCTCTAAGTTTATAAGTGTAGGGAGTGAAAGGTGAGGAAGCAGCTGTTTGGTTTAGTGACTTTGCAGTCTTGCAAAGGCACAGTAAAGAAACCAAACAGATTCCCTCAACCTTTCAGTCCCTAGACAAAACTTTTTAGCTCTTTACTTTATTCCTTTTATTTCTAATATAGGCAGATTTTTATTTTACTGTTATAAATGAACATAGGTCAAAGTTCACAGGGGATCAAGAAATATTATTCTTGTATAATCTGTGCACTATGACTTAAAGTACAGCTTAAAAGTACTAACCCTGGCATAAAATACTGCTGTAAATGGCAGCTCATGGAATGAAATTTTGGAGTGATTTGTTTCTGTCATTATAGCTGAGCTTCCATTGAACAGTGGTGTTTTAGCTTTTTTCATCAAGGGCTATTTCCAGTAGTTTCTAGGATTAATTAATTTGGATTTTGTATTGCTCTCAAGGCTAGAGCTAACGGTCTGCAGTCCTGTGTGATTATCATACGTATTCTTCGTGACCTCTGTCAGCGAGTTCCAACTTGGTCAGATTTTCCCAGCTGGGTGAGTTGTTTTTAACTTATATGCCATGAAAAATGAATGTTAGGAATATTACTAATTTTTGGACCTAAAGTTTGCTTTTCATTCCCTAAAGATAATGTACTTTCTTCCCTATGAAAAACAGCAGGAACTTGGATATTTTCATAACAATGTTATTTCTTCCCAGTACTATACCACCTAAAATAAAGATGCTAGCTAAGCCATTTATTTTATTTTTCTTTGACTTACTTTGATGATACTTCTGTAGCAATACCTGCTTCATAATGATTTTATTACTGATGCCAAGTAGCTTTCTCTATTACAAAGTTCACACATTTTGCTTAAAATACCATATCCCTTTCAGAATCCTTATATTTTATACTGGCTACTTTATGGATAATGCTGAAGTAGAATTATTTAACATAAAATCTTGTTTTGAGAGTGAAACAAAATCAAAATCAATTATATGCAATCCTATTTCTTATAGCAAGAAAAACATTTTGCCTACAATATACAGAATCTTAAGATTTAGAAATACCTTTAAGGCCATCTATTCCAACCAACACCTGAATAATCCTTTCTTCAATGTATTGACAAATTGTCATCAAACTTTTACTTGAAATCATCTTTCTAGTTTGGGAGACAAATCTTCCCTGGCAGCCCATTCCTTAGAAGTTTTTCTTTAGGATGCCTAAATTTGCCTCTTTGTAATTTCTATTTATTGTTGCTAGTTCTCTACTTTGGAGTAAGATAGAACTGACCCAATTCCTATTCCATGTGACTGCTCTGCAAATGTCTTGAGAAGCCTTGTCTTTGGGTTAAATATCCTCAGTTCCTGCAACTGAACCTCATTGGGCATGAACATCAATAAACTTCTAAAATAAATGGTTTCTAGGTTCATCAAGGCAGATAACAAGAGTCTTCTAGTCGTGAACACTGCTTCTTTGATGGTAGTCTAATTGCAATGATCTTAGCCATCATTCACCCCTTTGGCTTGTTATAATTTAAATTATATAGACTATATATTAAATTATAATTATGTATTAGTAAAAGTAAGAAAGAGAACAAATGCGCAGTCTAACTAAAAGGTCTCTGAACTGCACTGTGTTTCTTTGACACTGGGTTCCCTGATGGCTGCTGCCACCCACTGCTGCTCTATGTGGCTACTTCCTAGAAATCGTTCCCCAGATTTGGGCTTCTCTTTGGCCCTGGCCAGGAAAGATCATGGGGTCAGATCTTGACAGAGAGAGTAGGGAAGTAGTCCTTCAAGAAAAAAATAGCAAAGAGCTTCCTGCTTCACCCATTAATTTAATCCCTTCTACCTAGATTTTCTAATTTGCCAAGGTAGAAGACATGCCATATATATTGACTTCAGCTGGTTAGGAACTACACTGCCAAGCTGGCAAATTAAAACACGATATAATGATGCCTATCTATGAAGTGAGTTTTTCTGGAATTGGGGTACTCTTGGATATTTAATTCACACAATCTTCTAGGCCTCTCCCCTGCCATATCCTTTTCCATTGAGCTTCTATCAAGCCGTACCTCCCTCTATTTTATACTTTGAATTTGAATCAAAAGTAGAAGTGTAAGATTAAAGATTTATATCCCTCAAATTAATCTTCTTATATTTAACCCAATGTTTTAGCATGTCTTGATAGCTATGAGCCATGTCAGCTTTGTGGTTTTGGTAGATTTAAAAAGATGCCATCAATACTTTCATGTCATAGGGTCAGGGGGTCTGGAGTTAAAACAGCAGAGCCCCAGTGGAGCACAGCTCCTTGAAATGCATTGGGAAGAGTCCCCCATTACCAAAGTGTACTGGACTCTACTCAAACACAGTAGGTGCAATTTAGTGCCTTCTCGGGTACCTTACATATGGTATAGATAATCAAATAATGTCTTAACTGAATACGTTACCAATAAGAAATCATTTAGGTTAGGGTTCTTCACCTTTCTGGTGTCATGAGTTTCTGATATTCTGGTGGGTGAAGCCTGAATAGAGACCTTCTTAGAATGCTTAAAATAAATAAATAGGATTACAAAGGAAATCAAATGTATTGAAATAGAATCTGGGGACAGTGAGGTGACTTGGTGAATATAGAAAAGGATCTGGAAATGAGAGGTTCTGGTTTAAAATCTGGCCTCAAACACTTCCTATGTATAGGACCCTGGGCAAATCATTTAACCCCAATTGCCTGTCCCTTATCTCTCTTCTGCCTTATTATTGATTCTAAGACAGGAGGTAAGATGTTTTTAAGAAAAGAAATAGACAGTAGAAGGCTAAGATATGCAGTCTATTACTGGGTCTAATAATTACAATAACTCAAAAATAATAGTGTCGATTATATTTTTGAGATTTTTCAAAAGCTGTAACAATTATGTGATGAAATAAAATATTTCTATTGGTGACAAAGTTATATATACTACTAGTGCTAAAGAAATGCTAAATTTCAGTTAGAGGTTGATGAAGATAAAGAATTTTTTTTCCTATCCAACATTATTGTCCCTGAAACCTATCCATAGACCCTTGAAGGGTCCTAGGACCCCAGGGTAAGATCTTGTGATCTAGGTTAACTAGAAAATAGAAAGGATTGTAAATACATATTTATCCATATAATTATAGTAGCTATATAAGTAAAGTAGTATTATGAAAGCCTATAATCTGAAACATGTAAATGATATCATGTGTTCTTTTGGTTGATATTATAGAAAAATATTTGTTTGTAAACATCATTAAGATAATTTGGAAGCATTAGCTCCTCCAGAATGAGAAATAATGTATTCAAATTAACAGATTAATTTTTGTATATCTTCATAATAGTTAATTCTAGTTTTAAAGTCAGTTCATAATTACCTATGACAATAAAGAAGGGTTGGTGATAGATATGTGAAATACATTGAAGGCAAGCTGAGTAATTTGAGCTTATTATCTGTTTTGTTCCCTTTGCCAATTCATGCAAATGTAGTCATTGAATAAATTATTTTCAGTCAGACAGTCAAATTCAACCTAGAGTTTTCAGAAGAGGAAACAGAAATTGCTATCACTTGAAAAATGTTCAATCTCAATAGTAATCAGAAATAAAAATGCAAACCACTTTGAGGTGCCCATCTCCTACCCCAGCACAGTGATCAGATTAGCAGAAATAACTAAAATCATCAAAAACAATGCTGACAAGGTTGTGGAGAAAAAGATACTCATTAATTCATGCTTGAATTGCAAAATTGAGAACAATCTTAATCAGACTTGTTGATGCAATCATTATGTTGTTGGGAATATACCCTAAAAGTCTTGTTAAAAATATCAAGAAAAAGTTCCTTCTTCAAAAATTATAGCAGTTATATGTGTAATTTGCAAAAGAACCTGGAACCATTCTTAACTGTCCAGTGACAGGGAAAATTGTTTAATAAATTGTGATACATTAATGTAATGCAATACTGAACAACAATTAAGACCAAGTGTAGGAATACAATGAAATATAGAAATACTTTTGTAAAATAAGGCAGAGTAAAAATTAAAAAAAAAAGGGGGGCAGGAAATCACAGTATATACTAATTATAACTATAAAGAGAACAAGAATAATTGAATGAGAATAAATGGATTAAGAATTCTGATGGTGACTTAATGCGTATTGACTGAAAAATGGTTTTGTTGCTTTATGTAGTAAAATTAATTAAAATACAAATAATTTCTAAGCAAGTTTAACTGAACAGATGTTCATCCAGTCATTATTAAGACATTTAACTTTTTTAAATGAGGAGAGTCCAGAGATGGGAAGACCTTTTCCTTTTGCTGTATACCTAAATGTCATAATCCTAGATCTTTAATGATTTAGTATTAGATGCAGTTTTATATTGTAAGCATTACATCTACCAAAAAGGTTCACCCTAAATTAGCAACTCTTTGATTTTATTTCCACTGTTATAATCATTGATATTTTACTTCTATGCAACATTAGCATATATTCAGAATTTCTATACGGTGTCATTTTATAAGCTAGCAGCCTATGAATCTAGATAGTTTCTTTTAACAAGTATTGTATATACATTTATGTCCTATATCATGCCATATTAAACTCATGACTTCACCCTTTCCTCCTCATGTATTTCGTGTACCTAAATAGAAGATCCAGAATCCTTAATACTTGGCACTGAACAGATTTGAAATTTTAGCAGGGTTTTTTTATATATCACAGTTATTTAAAATTTTAAATGAATTTAATTTTTTCATTTGTGTGCATAGTTTTTTCACTACTGCAAATATCAACCTTTCTACAAATCCTTACTAGACAATTTTTATAAAATTGTCAAATTTCTCAAGAATTTATATACAAGTATATACTATATATTATATACTATATATTATGCACTTTCCCCATTGTGGTTTCAGTATATTGTGGTTCAGCATAAGAAATTAAGTGGCAATGTTTGGGGAGTTTTGTAGAGGCCACAGATGACACACAAAGGCTAGAAGGCAAGAGAAAAAAGTTTAGAAACTCAGAAATGCATTTTATTTTAATTTTTTATATGTACATATATATAATTGTACACAATCAATATTTTTCTTTTAATGCCATAAATATACACAATTTCTGTTTTAAAGCTAAAATAAGTAAAAGTTAAAGTTTGCAAAAATAATGTGAAAGCCAAAAAAGTTGAGATTTCCAGATTGCAGAGGTGATACACCTCTAACCCCTATGATGTAGAAGGGATATTTGTATATTCCCTAGAAGTTAACATTGAATGCAGTTTTGTATATATTTCTAGCCAGTAGGTTTGCAAATTTTTCTATCTTTAATATAATTTATAAGCATTGAATCATTAACTGATATTATTTATAAACTTTGCCCTATGCCTACCCTGAATTCTTTGTTATCATTTCCATATTGTCCTTCCTAATAAATGTCATGTACAACATTGTATAGCAGTACCTTATTTAGCATTATGGGAAAATGAGATGTTCTATATCAGGAAGTTTTCCAGATTTCTAAAATTTAACTTTTAAGTAACAAGATATTTGTTTAACCATTTTAAGATGTAATAAACACTTTGGCCTATTTAAACAGAGAGTGTATTTAACAGTAATTAAACCTATTTTTGATGGCTTTGGGTTATTGTTGTGAATGTCAGTCAGCCAGCAAATATTCATTATTAGGCTTTTTTTTTATTTTGAAATTTTTATTTAGTCAATTTAGAACATTATTCCTTGGTTACAAGAATCATATTCCTTCCCTCCCCCTACCCTTCCTGTAGCTGATGAGCAATTCCACTGGGTATTACATGTGTCCTTGATCAGAACCTATTTCCATATTGTTGATGTTTGCACTAGGGTGATCGTTCAGAGTCTACATCCCCAGTCATATTCCCATTGACCCATGTGATCAAGCAGTTGTTTTTCAGTTTTTCTACTCCCACAATTTTTCCTCTGAATGTGGATAGTGTTCTTTCTTGTAGATCCCTCTGGGTTGTTCTGGATCACTGCATTGCCACTAATGGAGAAGTCCATTACATTCGATTGTACCACGGTGTATCAGTCTCTGTGTACAATGTTTTCCTGGTTCTGCTCCTCTCACTCTGCATCAATTCCTGGAGATTGTTCCAGTTCACATGGAATTCCTCCACTTTATTATTCCTTTGAGCACAATAGTATTCCATCACCAACAGATACTACAATTTGTTCAGCCATTCCCCAATTGAAGGGCATCCCCTCATTTTCCAATTTTTTGCCACCACAAACTGCATGGCTATGAATATTCTTGTACAAGTCTTTTTCCTTATTATCTCTTTGAGGTACAAACCCAGCAGTGCTATGGCTGGATCAAAGGGCATTCTTTTAGTGCCCTTTGGGCATAGTTCTAAATTGCCCTCCAGATTAAGCTCTTTTTATTTTAGGCATTGTTCTAAGTTCTGGAAATGCATGTGCCCCTCTTCCTCCTCCCCCCCCCCCCCCCCCCCCGCGCTCCCCTCCCACCTTGTACTTCCCCCAAAAAGACAAAACCAGTCCCTGCTCTAAAAATCTCAAAGCATTTAGATTCTCATAGAGGAGACATGTAAATAACCAAGTACATACAAGATATAGATATGTGGAAGTTAATAGCAGAGGAAAGGACACAAAGAACCAGGGGTAGGGGGAGCAGGAATGACCTCCTGCAGAAGGTGAAATTTCTACTGACTTTTCTTAGCTGTGTGACCCTGGGCAAGTCTCTTAATCCTAATTACCCAGCCCTTTTCTCTCTTTGGCTTTTGGAATCAAAACACTAAGTATCTGTTCTAAGACACAAAATAAATTATGTTTTGGTTTGGTTTTTTAAAAGAAAGGAAAGAAGTTTTTATGGTGTTTTTAAGGAAACTAAGGAAACAGTCATGAAAATATCTCTCACATATGAGAGACAGCTAGTGGAACTGTATTTAAAAAGAAACTGCAGTTAGGCCAGGATAGTTAGACCTGAAGTGCAAGAAGGCTGGAAAGGGGCCAGTTTAAATGCCAATCAGAAAAGGAGTGAGGTGGCAGGGTTGACATATTCTAATATACAAAACAATCACATTGGCAGTTGTATAGTACTTTTAAAAAATGCTTTATTGATGCTTTAAGTCAGGGGTGGCAAAAGTTTTTGTTTTTCTAATCCCTTTAAATTAATGTTCGTTTTCCAAATAGAATCCTCCCTTATAACAGAAACCAGTTAAACAAAATCAACTAATACAACAACCATTTTTCATATAATATAGCATTCCACATCTGTAGTTCCTCCATTCCTTTGTTTATAGAAGCATAATGGGGTTTAAAATAAGAGTTAATAAGTACCAAATAAACACTTCAGATAAAAATTAGGTCCAATATTTTCCTGGTTCTTGGCTATATAGCAAGCAGGTAAAGTTGGTAGGTAAGGGAAGCCAGAATAAGTGAGGTGGCTATTTATTTAGTGTTCACTGGTGTTGAATGGTCCAAGATGTGATTTCAGAGCTAGCATTAGCCTGAAATCTAGAGAAACTCAGGTTCTGGTCCTATCCTAAGACTTAACATTTCTTATGTTTTGAAAATTAGAATGCTTATAAATTTCAAAATATGTAAAGTTAGGCATAGATTAGTTTGACCTGTGTAAAATTTGTACCAAAAGTTTTTTTTTTTAATGAGTAAGCTCGATAATAAAAATAAGCATATATTTAAAAACCCCTTTTTAAACCTATTACTGTTTGCTGTACAGATATGCTTTTACATAATTGTAATTTCAATATGTACTTTCCATTTTACTTCTCACAGTTGTACTGCAGTAGAATTTAAGCTCTCCGAGGGCATTGTTTAGTTTTTGTCTTTGTGTTCCTAGTGCCTAGCATGTAGTAGATATTTAATACTTGGCTTGTTGAATTGAATGCTTTGTATTATTATTTGAGAAAATGTGGTGCAATGCAGAGTTTTAGATTTGGAGGTCAAATACCTGGGTTTTAGTTATTGAATTTGTACTTACTTCTTCTAAACTGGGCTTTCAGTTTCCTCATCTATAAAGTGAAGAAGCAATGCTAGATATAAGTAGTACTCTTCCATATCTGAAGCTGTTCCTTATTTCTGCATATTTATTATATTTATATTAGGTTAATATTACTGTAATCTGCCTAGGCTTTCCCCAACTTTGGGTTATTTGGATTGCTTCCTATTGCTTTACTTTAATATTGCATCTAACTTTTGTTTTGTACAAACTTAAAAAATTTTTATTTTCAGTTCTAAATTCTCTTCCCCACTCTCATTTCCCCTCCCACTGAGAAAGCAAGAAAAAATAGACTCGTTTCAAATATGTATCAGTATGCAAAATATATGCCAACATTAGCCATGTTTCCAAGGCAGGGAAACCTGAAAAAGAAGAAAATAGGCTTCATTTTGTGGTTTGAGTCCTGTCAGATAGCATGCTTCATTATGAGTTCTTTATAATTGTGGTTAGTCGTTGTGTTCCTCAGAGTAACTAAGTCTTCAAAGTTGATGATCTTTATTTGACCATATTCTTCTAAGTGAATCATCACCACTGATCTTTATAGACCCAGTATCATTTACAGTTTTTATTATTATTAAAACTGTATTCTATCTCTAGGTTATTTAGTGGACCTTTTAAATAAAAGTCAGTAGCAACACAAATTTCTGGAATGGACAAATATTCATTTAATAGTGTTGGCCATTCTTTGGAAAAATGATTTTTTAAAAAAGTTATTCACAATAGGTAACTTCCAAGATAGATAGGCAGTTTTTAGTTGCCCCTTGGAGAGTGCAATTATAATCTAACAATGCCTCAAGTGAAAATTACAGTTTTGCTGTTTATAAACAGTGGGAAAAAAAACTTATCTTCTTTAACTTAAAATTACCAGAATATTTTAATATCAAAATAAAGTGCTTAAGTCTTTGAAAACCTTTAAAATTAAACATTTTGAGCCTTTAAAATTGGAAGACTCTTATATGCTTTCACTATACTTAAACTTTTAAATGTAAATAATTCTTATGTGAGTATTCATTCCACAAACTTTAGGTCACAATCCATCTATGATATCACATTGTCTATGATTTTTGTTCCTATTTTTCCATAAATCCTCTGTTGAGTCTTTTACCAAAGCATTTGTGACTTTTGGTGATTGTAAATGCCAATATAACAATCAGTCCCTGACCATATCTGCTTATTTAAAATAATGACCAAAATGATTTTAAAATGTTGCAGATAACTATTTTTCTCATTTTTGTTTTTATTAAGTACAAACTGCAAAATCAGTTTAGCATATAAGCTTTTTATAAAATGTAACTTGATGCTTCTGTTTTTTGCTTATTAGTTTGTCTTCCACACCTTTCATTTTTTTACTGACTATAAGTTTATTCTCATTAGCACCAGTAGACAGCATGCAAATTTCTTTGTGAACTATTAAAACAATATTAACTTTTTTTTTTTTAAGGCTATGGAGTTGCTAGTAGAGAAAGCAATCAGTAGTGCTTCTGGACCTCAGAGTCCTGGGGATGCATTGAGAAGAGTTTTTGAGTGTATTTCTTCAGGAATTATTCTTAAAGGCAAGTTATACTTAATTATTTGATTTTTGATAGCTGAATAGGGCTGAATGATTTTTAAAGGATATTTTTTTCTCTATTTAATGGTGATATGCTATAGGTGGTCCTGGACTTCTAGATCCCTGTGAAAAGGACCCATTTGATACACTGGCTACAATGACTGACCAACAACGGGAAGATATTACTTCTAGTGCCCAGGTAATGTTACTATCTCTTGTAGTGGAAACTATAGCCAGCTAAGTATAACAGACCAGGGTAAATCTATTAAGATCATAGACTAAGTTCATGGGTCATAGAACACAAATGGATCTTATAGAGATCATTGATTCCAGCTCTCTTATTTTACAGAGAAGAAAACCAAGCTCCAGAGAAGCAAAATGACTTGCTCAGAGTCACACATTCTGAACTAGTGAATCTAGTACTTGAGAGTAGGATCAGTAGAGTGAGCAATTGTTTTCTATTATGGGCTTTATATTCATTAATATATTGCTTTTGCAATCAATTCTTAGCCAGTTATACTTATGGGGAAGAGAAGGGATGTGTAGATTTCAAAACATAAATATAGCCTTAGAGTTTATTATATTATTTTTAATAGGTTTTACCTTCTTTATAGTTAGCATAAACTAACTCGTTAACTATTCTCTGGGCGTGCATATGATAACCTTCAAAGTGGAAAGAGAAAAGCAAAAACATTATTTGGTGGGTTATCCACATTCATTCAATTAAGAGAGGACTACATATTAAAAGCTTGATGTTATGTCCTTTTAGATTAGGAAATCTTGAAATGTGTTCATTGAAAGTGGCAAGGAGCTAAATTCTTAATACAGATGGGGGGAAAGAGAAAAATTAAGTTTAATCATATTGATGTGTTCTAGAAAACTTGCATAGGCACCATAATTCCTCATCAAGCAAGTTATTCAAATACCTTAGGACAGAAGTCTGAATATTGCACAGATTTTAAGTATTTATGAATAATAGTTGTGCAGATTGTGTTTTATTACATTGATATGCCTCAAATTTGGCTTGCTACAAAAATAACTCACTAATTCTTGATGAGGATTTTTTTATTATCTGTTATATGTATCAGAAATAAAAATCTTCTATGTATAGGATGGATGTAGGAAATGCCATTAATAAAATGAGTTTTACTAAATGATCCCTTAAGATCTTTCCTGGTTCTGTGTGACCTAGGTATGTAATTTTTAAGTTGCCCAACTTTAGGTCATAAATAATAATAATAAAAGAGCTTAAGCTCTATACTTTGTTTATTACAGACTAGCCTTTTAGAATGAGCTCATGTCTTCCTACTACACTATCCATAAGACCTATTGCTCTTACACACAGGATAAAAATATACTGTGTACCTAATAGGACACTTTCTATGGTGCCTGAGGATAATGATTACTTATGCATGTAATAGAGGTTACTCTCAAAATTGGATAGGCATTTAGCTCATCTGCCTTAGGCATATGTCTACAAACCTATTCAGCATTTCAGAGGTCTTAAAGACTAGACAATCTTCAGTAAACACAGACTTAATTTTCCAGTCTGGCTTAACTGTACGATTATGTTTAAATAAGAGCCATAATAGCACAGGGGTGTCAAACATGAAGCCACATGTAGCCCAAACCATATTAAAATGTAATTGGGAAATAATCTTTAAAACAAACCAAAACACATAGTTTTCTAAGTTAGTATGTGGCAGGGATATCAGTATCTACAAATATACTTTGTGTATGATTTATTCTTTTTCATCCTCCTTTTTTATTTGAGTATGACACCACTAGCGTAGTGTGTAGGAAGAAGAGATAAATCTGCTGCTAGATAATTCAGTTTTAGTTAAGAGTTTTTGTTAAAAGTTTTAGGTTCTTCTAAAGGGGGACAGAGTTGTAAGAAAAGAAATGTAATGAAAATTAAGGCTGTAAAATCATAATTATGAAATACTAGTAAAGGAAATTATTTTATCCTGATTAAAAAGAAACTAAATAAAAATATTACAATGGATTCTTAAACAGGTAATTACTTTTCCATCTCCTCTGAGGATAAAATAAACAAAAATATCTTCATTGTGGGAGGGCACAATTCCATTAGATTATACAAGTTTGTTCTGGGTGAAAGCTGTCAGATATTGGAAGATAAGTTTTTTGAGTTGTTCAACTAGACATGCAAATAAATAAGACTATCTTTTCATAGTTTCTCCAGAACTAAGATCCAACAAAATCTTTTGAAACAAATGTCTAGAATGAATTTTATAGCTTCATAAACACAGTGGTAGAGTAATTGGCTATAAACACATCTATTTGTTAAATCATGAAGAGCATAGGCATTGAGTGGGTTTGGTTTTGTTCATGAAAATCAGACATTTTTTAATTTATACTTGCGATGTTAATGTTGGAATTAGATTAATCTCCATAAGTGAAGAATAATGTTTGGGTTTTTTTCTGAACTAGTAAAATTATACTCCACAATGACTCTTTTTCTTAACAGTTTGCTCTGAGACTCCTTGCATTCCGTCAGATACACAAAGTGCTAGGTATGGATCCTTTGCCTCAAATGAACCAACGCTTCAATATCCACAACAACAGAAAACGAAGAAGGGACAGTGATGGAGTTGATGGATTTGAAGCTGAAGGGAAAAAAGACAAAAAGGATTATGATAACTTTTAAAAAGTTTTTGTAAATCTTCAGTGTTAAAACAAAAAAAACAAAACAAAAAAAAGGTGTGCCCAGTTGTTGGCTGTTTTTCATTCATAATAATGTCTACTTTGAAATGCTTATAAAAAAAAAGTAAGAAGGTTAATTTTGTGGAAAGAACCAGGTGTTTCTGTGAATTTAAAAACTTTTAATGAATGTACAGTGTTAGGTATTTTATGAATGGAAAGACACCAAAAATATTTGTACTTAAATGGGGGGGGAGGGCTGGTAAAACATAAGTTTAGTTCAGATTTTTCCCCATTCTTTTACTTTACTAGCTACTTGTTATAAATTCCCCCCATATATGTGTCTTTTATTAACTAATACATTGTCTTCTTAAATGTATTTAATGCAGCATTTGTGCTTCTGTTGCTACATGTATTTTGATATTTTTATTTAGAGGTTTTGTTTGCTCTTTGACACTAGTTGTAAGTTACTTTGTGTTATAGGTAATATACAGCTCCCCTGTCCCCTTAATATTTTACAGCAGAACTTTTTTTTGTAAAGTGAGACTGCAGGATTTTTTGTTTCTTTTGTTGTTGTTCTATATGTGAAGGATTACAACACAAAAAAAGTTACCCTGCCATTTGAGTGCTCAGAAATGAATATTTCTGCAGATCTTGTGGCATTTGTCTCTTTAGTGTGATATAAAGGTGTAATTAAGACAGATTTCTGTTATTCTAATCAAGTTTGCTGTTAGTTGTGCATTAGCAGTATAAAAGCTAATATATACCATATGGTCTTGCAACAGTTTTAAAGCATCTGCATAATTGATAATAAAAGTGCATGACATTTTTGTTTTTAATAGACGGACTTTTAAAATTATCATTTTAGGTTTATTGCGTAGATCTTTGTACAATTGACTTTTGACATAGCAAGGCCAAAAAATAACTTTCTGAATATTTTCTTCTGTGCATGTTGAAAGGGCATTTTCACATTTAAGTGGGCTAACATATTTTCAAAAGAACTTTATCAGTGTGGGACTAACACCAATAATTAGCCCTTAATTATGATGGAATTTTCTCTTATTGGTGCCTGTGAGGTTATTCTAGCAGCTATTTCACTATAACGCAGTTCAGTGATTTCCTCCCTTATGCCCCAATAATTTGCAGGCTGTAAAAGTAAGGTTGATAAAATATTTATTGGACAAAAAAATGAAGATTTTTATCAAAGAAAAACCCAGAAAATTATTTGATATGGCCATCTTATATGCTTATGTCACCTTCAAAAGCTAAATATTTTAGCAGTGGTGTAATGAAAGTGACATCGGATTGTTGATGTATGCGCTGGTACACAGGTGTCATTTTGTTGTCACAGCACTACAGTGAAATACGCAAATAAAAACTTAAATTCATTTAATGAGTTAAAATTCATTATATGTTAGAACTGACATTTTAGTAGTTATTTTTGCTCTATACTGTTTAGGTCAAGCATATTAAAACTCAAGAATTGGCATTCACTCAGCATTCTAACTTTCTAGTTATAACATTCCTGGCAAGTTTTTAAATTTTAGTTATTAATACTGGAAATTTCTGAATGTTTGTTTTATTAATTAGGCCTAATTTTGTTTTGATTTAGTGACTTGATTTTAAATTTCAGGCTGCCCCAAATATTTTGAGAGGCAGTACATATAATTGGGGGGATGGGAGGGGGGACACTGAATAAGAAATTGAGACTCAGGTTCTAGTTTAGACTTGTCCACAAATTAGCTGAATGACCACAGATGCTTCTTCACCTGGCTGTGCCTCAGTTTCCTCATTAAGAAGGTTAGATTCAGTCCCTTATAAGCTTAACTGCCCGTTTCCACTTCTAAAATTCTATGGCTAAGTTTTTTTTGCCCCTCATACATTTCTTATGTTTGCAGACAGGTTCAAAATTCTGTTCGGTTCACTTCTGGAAATTTTGCACTTAATTCAGATAAATCTGCAATAGTAAGTGGAATATCTGGGCCATGGGTCCTGTTTATAAAGATCCACTACTTAATTCCTTTATGACCTTTATTATTATTATTATTATTATTATTATTTTAATGTTCTTATGTGTGAATAATCATTTGGATTCTTGTATCTTTGACCAGCTCAAATAATTATGGTTGGCACATAAGGATTAACTAGCCACAGTTTTGTCAGGATACAAAATGTGATGGCCGACAATCAATTTGCTGCATGTGTGGCTGCAAAGCTGTCTACTTTTTAAAAGCTCTATGTATGGCAAATAGTACCATATAAGCCTACTTATTTGAAAGAAAAAACTACTCTAAAAAAATTGTTGCATTTGTGGTTTTTTGTTATTTTTTTTAATAGATGAATAATACTTAAAAGGTTACCATGTGATGTTTTGAATCAGAAGATAGGACGTGGTACAGAACTACTCTCAGATTAGCTATTTTTAACATGTTTAACAGATGAGATGTTTATTAGTATGTAGTCACTTCTTATATGTCCACCAGAATTCTAATTCAATTTTCCGTTGCCATTTCAATATGCTTTTGAGCTGCTTCCCATTATCCTCCATTGTCACTGTGTGTCCAGGTTGTATACATAAAGTTTAATAGACCTAAGAAAAGAAATATTTAGGAAGGTGAATATCATTCCCATCCCCAAATTCTATGATGCAAATCAAAACAAAATGATCTTTTCTTATATGTACACTTGGCTCTTCTCCATAACTTTGAATAATCAAGTTAATGGTGTTTTGCAAAAATCATTGAGGAAGTATTACTTTTGTATTTAAATAAATGAAGTCATCATTTCAACTCTGAAATATTGGTCATTTTATTCTGGCCAGAAGAAAATTAATTGGCCAGAAGGGAAACAAAAGGAACAGCACTTTAAGATACTTTTTTTGTTTGTTTGTTTTCAAAGCATGCCCACAGCAGTATACTGAATTGTTTGGACATTTTCTGAACTAATTAGAGCAAGGAAATAAATCCCTACTGTTGAGTCACCAGGTTTCTACCATACCAAATTTTCTAGTGCTGTATATTTTTTTTAATTCAATGTATAGGACTTTAAATAAAAACTTTAATAAATATAATAAACTCCTATTCATAATCTGAAAAAGTCTCAACCATAATTTGTTTTGTAATTCTCAGTATTATGGATCCATGATCTCATTGGTGTGAGTACACTCCACTAGTGCAGAATGATCCAACTCTATATATTTTGTAATTTTTATCTTGTTTTCTAATTTGTTGCTCCAAATATGAATATTCAGCTAGTCATAACACTCATTTTGTTAAGCATTCTGGATTAACAAGTAACAACTTAGTATCTAATTTGCATATCATACTTACTTGCTATAATTTGGGTAACCCTAAATTTTTTATGTTCTTGAAGCTAGGGAATGATTCATATTAAGTACAAAATAGTTTTTTGTAATTATTGCACTGTGGTAATACAAAATTTCTAAGGAATATATTAACATAAAAACTAAAGATATAATTGGCAGCATTTAAATTAGACCTCCTTTAGCCTGCCAAAGTTTATTTCCAATAAATTTACTAAGTTAATATTTTCTAGTTTGAACAAATTATTTTGTACAATTAATATTTGTATATATTGTGTCAAGATCCATTTGACCCAGAAGATAAGGGTTTAGTATTTCACTTAGATTTGATTAAGGCCCTAGTGAAATTATGTAGTTTGTAACTGTCTTATCCAAGGTTCAGATCAAATTCTAGAGAGATCTTCAGATAATTAACCATTTAGCATAAAAATATTTTATCTGAGGAACCCCAGAATAAATTCAGAACCTGAGTTTTACCATGTTCTCAACAAGCCCATGAGGATCAAACAAGTTTATTCATAATATACCCAAATATAGATGCTTAATGGTACAACTTTCCCAAGTTGGCATGGCTGATTAAGTATAAGGAGCACTTAACCTGGAAATTTGGAGACTGGGAATCTAGGCCAAGTTGCATGACTGAGAAAATTTATCTTCTCTGGGCCTGTTTCCTTCCTCATCCATAAAATGAGTAAGCCTTTTGGAGGAGGTCAAATACTATATAACCACATATATTGAAATTCCCATTTCTCCTCCCTCTTCTTAATTCCCCATCAGTAAAACCATAGAAAATAATGCAAAGCCTAGCACTTGTGATATACTTTGTGAATCATAGGTACTTTATTTTACACCCTTTTATTTTTCTTTACTTTCGAAATTCATTTAAAATTTACAGTTAGAAAAATAAACTCAAGAGAATGGTTACTTATTAATGAAGGATCTGTACAATCCATTCCAAAATATCCATATTTATTGAGTTTTATCAACAACCCACAAGTACTTTAAATGCCATAAGAATTTTACTATAAATAGGGATGTAGGCTCAGCAATAACTTGTTTGCTTATGCCAAGTCTTCCCCCATCCCCCCATCATTAAGGTAACTAGAGAGTTATCCAATTACAAATGTTCTTGCCAGTACTATTTATTCCTAATATAAGCAATGATGGCACATACATGCCAACACTATACCAACAATGCCATTTTTCTAGTGTACTAGCAACCAAACAATGGCCTAAATTTAAGTGGATGTGAATGTGGCAGAAATTGATCACTGCATTTGTGAAAAGGTAATTGAGACCGTATTCATCAAAACATTAAAAGATGTCATGAAATTATTTGTGTTATGAGATCAATGTGTTATTCCTTAGTTTTTCAAAATATACTTAGTAAAAAATGTAATAAAAATATATTTCAAACCTTTAAAATAAGAAAATAAATGGTTATTCTAGTCATAAAAGTTCCATCTCAGCATCACTACACTAATTTGATTTTAAATCTATTTTAGACCTTCCTTCCACTTGAAGTGCTGTTGAGTGTTTTCATGGCTCAGTGTTAGCCCCCAGTTCTTGAAGGTTATGTGCCAGCAAGAGTCAGGCCTTCCTAACCTTTTGTCTGAGGTTCATTTTATCCAAGTTATTAAAAGTTTAGCCTGCTAGGTGAGCCTAGGGTCAGGAAGACAACACTTTCTGATTTCAGATGCAACTTATCTGTGTGATCCTGGCCAAGTCACCTCACCCTGTTTGCCTCAATTTCCTCATTTGTAAAATGAGCTGGAGAAGGAAATGATAAACTAATCCAGTATCTTTGCCAAAAATAATCCAAAAGTGATCATGAAAGTCTCAAGTGAAAAATGACAATGCATAGTGTAAGTATATAACTAGAAGGTTGACCCAATAGTGAATTTTTTTTTCAGCTGCCAAAACCATTAGACTAATTGACTATAGTACAGAAAGATTTTCATCATAATGAAGAAGAAAGTGTCCACCCCAATGAAATTAAAGCTTGAATGAGGGCTTATGCAACATGGTGTAGAAAGCATTATGTTGGAGTCAGAGGACCAATGTTCAGTTGTAACTACCACTTAGAGCCTAACATCTATGTGACTGGCCTTGAATAAGCCAATATGAGCCTTAACTTATGTGGGAAATGAGGTTAGTCCACATGATAAAACCCTTTCAAATCCTACTTCCTGGGGTTTTTCTAAGAAAAGTACCTGATAAGCAGAACCAAGACAGAAAAGTGCAGGCCAGGGCCCAGCCCAACATACCCATCCAAACAACTATCAATGTCTCAAGTCAAATTTTGGAGCAACAGAGCCAATGAAAAGGGGGTGAAGTATTTTTCTGGCCTAAGAAAACTTAAGCAGCCAGAGATGTCTTTAATACTGGGCAGAGGTTTGTCTGAAGCCCTCACACATAGTGGTGGCAATGGTGGCTACAGAAGCTGCTTCAGGACCTAGAAGCCCAGAGATGGTAAGGATTTTAGACAACTGCTCAGAAAGATTACAGGGGACCCTTTGCTAGCACTGAGTACACCTGGCATTGATTGGCAGTGTGGTCAGTTGCAGGGGCCCTGGAGTGCTATGCAGCTTCAGGGAACCATTGAAATAAAACAAAAATGGCACAGATCAGGAGAGCAGTAACCAACCATACCTCTCCCAAGATCACACCACCTTAGAAGCATTAAAACTTGCAGACGCCCTAGAACTAGATGAAAACAGTATGAAGAGCCTAATGTTTGAGTCTTCACTTGGGAATGCCTCCCCACTCTAAGGCAAGCATAATGCAATTTTAACAAAATTTAAAGTCAAGAATGAGACATAAAATTTAATAACTCTTAAGTATGAGTTAGAATCATTCAAGCCAGGGTCTATGGTGGTAGCAGTTATAGAACACTGGTGGTTTCCCTAGAGGTTGGCAGAATGAAAGCTGAGATGGACTGGAATTCCAGGGGTCACGAGGGAAGACCCCACATGCCCGAAGACGCTTTAAAATGTAGAAAACCTAGATCTCTCCAGACAAACCCACACTTCTAATATTTACCTTGATTACTGACTTCCTCTTCTATCCCACCATCTCAACACCCCAGTCATGTTTCACTTAATCTCCAGGCATCTTCTCAATGGCATCTGAGAGCTTCCTTGCCCTTGCATACCTTTTCGAATCCTGTCTCCTCCGATGCTGGAACCATGATTAAATCAGCTGTCATTTTTGAGAGGAGGAGGGGCATGTAAGCAGAGCCCAATTTTAACATGAAGCTCGAAGTCAAGAAATAGGCTGGAAAAATGATAAAACAAAGAACTCGGTCATAAAAAGTGACTGCATCAACATGGATGACCCAGACAAAATTCAGAAAATAATGTGAAAACCACTATCAAATGGCAATGAATTGGACATTGAGGGATTGTTCATTGATTGGGAAATGGGTGAACAAGTTGTGGTATATGATAGTATTGGAATTCTATTGTGCTACAAGAAATGACAAGCAGGATAATTTCAGAAAAATCTAGAAAGACATGGACTGATGCAAATTGAAGTGAGCAGAACCAGAATATATATAGTGATGATATTTGATTGACAGCTATTACCAATAATATATTGATACAAGATAAGTTCAAAGGACTTGTGGTGAAAAATGCTATGAATTACCATTATTCTCAGCAATACAAGACAATCCCAGAGACTTATAATGTCCTCCAAGAAAGAAATGATGGCATTTGAATGCAGACTAAAACATTTCATTTTCATTTTTTTATTTGAATTCTCTTCCTCAAAAAGACTTATGATGGAAAAATGTTTTTCATAATTGCACATGTCAAATCTTTATCAGATTACTTATTACCTCAGGAAGTGGGGTGGACAGAGAGGGTTTGAAGAAGGGAGAGAATTTGGAACTCAAAACTTTTTTTAAATGAATGTTAAAGTTGTTTTTACATGTAATAGAGGGGGGGAAATGCTGAAGAAAATAACACCTTAAAAAAACAAAATTGGCTGAATGGAAGAAGAAAACATTCACTGCAGAAAAGAACTTAAAAAGCAAAATAGATCAACCAGACCCAGGAATATGAGCTAAAATCTTGCCTCAGATACCTAAATACTGCTGTGTGATCATGGACAAGTTATTAAACCTTTCTCTGTCTCAGTTTCCTCATCTGTAAGAGGAGAGTAATAAAAAAGGTTACTTTCTAGAGAACCTTAAAGTTCTATATAAATACAATTTTTTTTAAACCCTTATCTTCCACCTTAGAATCAATACTGTATTGGTTCCAAGACAGAAGAGTTGTAAGGGCTAGGCAGTGGGTGTTAAGTGACTTGCCCAGGGTCACACAGCTAGGAAGTGTTTGAGGCCAGATTTGAACCTAGGACCTCCCATCTCTGGGCCTGGCTCTCAACCCACTGAGCCAGCCAGGTGCCCCCTATAAATACTATTATTAAAATAATAGGTACCACTATTTCTATTGAGATTTGTTGGCTACCCTGTAATTAAAGGAAATGCTAAATTTCCATTTTAAGCAAGTGATGAAAATAAAGTATTTTTTAAAAAATCAACCAAACACAAATGGAAAAGGAGTTACAAAAATTCACTGAAGAAGAAAGCTCTAAAAAACAATTGACCCAATAGAAAAAGAAGTAGAAAATCTCATTGAAAAACAAAATTCCTTGAAGATTAGAACTAGGCAAGTTGGGGGCAGCTGGGTAGCTCAGTGGATTGAGAGTCAGGCCTAGAGATGGGAGGTTCTGGGTTCAAATGTGGCCTCAGACACTTCCCAGCTGTGTGACCCTGGGCAAGTCACTTAACCCTCATTGCCTAGTCCTTACCACTCTTCTGCCTTGGAGCCAATACACGGTATTGACTCCAAGATGGAAAGTGTGGGTTAAAAAAAAAAAGTCCATTTTTGTGCACAAAACTTAAGGGTACAGATTTATGTTGAATTCACACAAAGATCAACTGTGCATGATGTAGCCATTCCCAGCACTGCAGTGATCCAAGACAAGTCCAAAGGACCCATGATGAAAAAACCCGTCCATGTCCAGTAAAGACCTGATGGATTCTGCGTGCATACTGAAACATGCCACTTTTCACTTTTATTCTCTTGATGGCTTTACATTTTTTTTCCTATGTGGCCTCTTCTACAATACGACCCCGATGGAAATACGTCTTAAGTGATAGCCCGTGTATAACCTACACCAAATTGCCATGCTGGGGGGGAGGGCGGAAGGAAGGAGAGAATTTGGGAACTCAAAATGTTAGAAAGCCAATGCTGAACATTACATGGAATTGGGGAAATGACTGCAAAGGGATCCATGAAACGCATGTATGAAGCTCTTATGTCATACACTGTGTTAAGTGCTGGAGATCCAAATAAAAAGGTGCTCATTTTTCTAAAAGATGCTGTAAGGGAGAGGCGGACCTGTGATTTCATTACACGAATGCACTAAAGTCCCAGTGGAACCACCCTCCATCGATGCCGATCAATCTGGCAACTTCTACTCTTAGATAACAGCAATGAAAATAATAGTAGTAGTCATTTATATAAAACTTACATAAAAACGTTGTAAAAGTGATTTTCAGATATTTTATCCTCACAACAAACCTAGGAGATAGGTACTAGTATCATCCCCATTTTACAGATGAGGAAACTGAGGGAGCAAGAGGCTAAGTGACCTTCCCAGGGAACAGCCTGACTGCAGTTCCAGTGTTCTACCCGCTACACCACATTGACTCATTTAGGGTCCCTCATAGAATTCAGAGGGACAGCAGAGGACATCTAATCCAATGCCATCATAGCACATGAGGAATCTGAGGGCAAGAAAGGTTATTAGTTTTTCAAAGTCACAAAAGTACTAGGTGGGAGATGTGGGATTTGAACCCATGTCCTCTGACCAAAAATTTAATATATAATATACACACTGTACTGTGCAACCTAATTTAAGATGGTGTTCCTATTGAAAATCAAAGTAAGAACAGTCAAATAATGGATCACTTTCATCTCTGTGCTAGGACTCCTTGGAGTATTTGCTCCTCTTAACACCTCTCCTCAACATTAACTAGAGAGATACACGGAGAGCATATTTCAATTAGAAGATTTAACTGTATATTTTTCAAAAGGTTAAGGAAGGAAAGGTTTGAATTCAAGGATGGCAATGAAATTTTAGTTCCTTGGTTTTTATATGGAGATGCAGCTCCAATAAAAATAGCAATTGTTGGCACCCCTTTAACAAACGGAGAGAAACAAGCCATTGACTATGCTTTGTCATTTGGACATCCCGCATTCAAACTTTGTGACAGGGATTCATTTAAAGTTCTGGTTTTCAGTTCAGTTTATCTCTGTTTTAACAGATGTCCGAGCTGCCAGAGGAAGGAAATAGAGACTAAAATCGCCACAACTTACAAATAGCATGTTTCAAGGTGATAGGGTAACGAATAAGTGAGGTGATATTTTTTCCTTTTCATTTTAGTACGTTAAGGAGTTTTCTTCCTTGGTCTGTATTTCCTGGAAGTGTGGCTTCTCACAAGAGGGCTTTCCAGAATCCCGCAATTGACTAACTGTCACTCTTTGAGATGATATGATGGCGCACTTAGAGAATCCTCAAGAATCAACTAAAAAGCGAGTGGAAATAACAACTTGAGCAAAGTTGCAGGATACAAATAAACCCACATAAGTCATCCGCATTTCTATATATTTCCAACACAGCTCAGCAGCATGAGTTAGAAAGAAAAACTATTTAAAATCACTCTAGAAAATATAAAATATTTGGGAATTTATCAGCCAGAATCCTACAACTGTTAATGCTATCCTGTCCATATCTCCTTTTCTTTCCCTCAGAAATCACTATATTTATTTTATGTAGCACCCCCTTCCTGGGATAGTGGGCAGCTGAGAGGGATGCCTGCATGTCAGGACAGAACTCCTCAGTGTGCTCAGACCCACAGACTACAGAGGCTGTCTGTACAGAACAGGGACAGCCTTCATTTCCCCTTACCCTAAAAAAGACAGGTAGGGGCTGACACATCAAGAAATGAAGTGAAGAAGCAATGTTAAGAGAGGATGGGAGTTTCAGCACTGAGGGGATTAGGAAGAATGAGAAAAGATTGGATTTCCCACCTCCATGTTTGTTTTGAGACTGAACCACAGCCAGATTTTGTTTTTAAACCCTTACCTTCCATCTTGGAATCAATACTGTGTATCAGTTCCAAGGCAGAAGAGTGGTAAGGGCTAGGCAATGGGGGTCAAGTGACTTACCCAGGGTCACACAGCTGGAAAATATCTGAGGCCAGATTTGAACCCAGGACCTCTAGGCCTGACTCTCAATCCACTGAGCCACCCAGCTGCCCCCACACAGCCAAATTTTTTTAAAGTTCCCAATGTTTATGAATTAGTTCTTGGGGCAATGAGCTGAAAGATCTGATAAAGATTAAAAAAAAACTTTGCTGTGGGCAAGAAGCTCAAGAGATAAAGAGATTTTATTGACCTAATGCAGCTCCCCCAAATTAATTAAAATCCATTAGTCTGGGAGCAGGTTGCTCAATAGATAGAGAGCCTGGCCTGGAAATGGGAAATCCTGGGTTCAAATTTGACTGTGTGCTATTGAGCAAGTTCACTTCACTTCAGTTGCCTAGCCCTTACCATTCTCCTGCCTTGCGACCAGCACTTCATATCCGTTCTAAGACAGAAAGTAAGGTTTTTGTTCTGTTTTTAAAGAAAAAATGTGAACTGCCAAGCACAGAGAAAGAATGAATCAGCAATTTTCTGGCCCTAATTAATATATAATAATTATATATATATATATATAATATATATGAAAATAAAAAAAATATATAAAAAATAATAGTAAGTCAAGTGGCTGTCCGGTTAAATAAGAATGGTTCTGGGCTATCCTCTTGTCCTCTTGAGCCTTCCATCATGGATGCACTGAAAGAGTAGTAGTCAGGGAGTCAGGAGACTTGGATTCAGGGCTGTGCTGTAAATGAGTAACAACGGGCTCTCTAGCATGCCAGACTCTGGGGTTCCATGTCATTGTTGGCATTTCCTTCATCACTTTCTTAAGTCTAGCCATTCAGCAAAACCACCAAACTGATTTGTGGCAGCTTTGCATGGGGTAAATAAATATTCACATTCAAAAATGAACAGTTGTTTCTATAAACCTGTATGAGCTGGTTCCCGCTCTCCTGTGCCTGGGTTTGGGCTTTGCTCTGCAACAAGCTATTAGAATAACATGAAATGTGATTTGCTTTCCTCTCAGTCTTCATCTATAAAATGAGAAGATAATTAGTTTAGCCGACATGATTAAGTATCTGTTCTGTGTCACACGCGGCATTCAGCCAGGAGTAAGGGAGGAGATGTGATCCCTGCCTTCTTGGAGCTTAAAATCTATGAAATCGTGGCAAGAGTCCTTTCCTTTTCTGAAATTCCATGATTCTAGGATCATTTTTTTCTCATTTCCTAGTAACACTGTCCTATTGTTCTGGAATGTCCTTGTTTCCTTCCTCTTCTGTAAGTCTGCCCACATTCCACCTCACTCTGATGGTTAGTGGTCAATTGCAGAAAGGAAGAAATAACTCAGATGAAAGGAAAAGCCAGGAAGGAAGTTTGGCAAAGCTCAGCTGTCTGCATTCCAGTTGTGTCCAGGAAGGAGGTCAGAAACCCGAGCCAATTGCCTGTTGACTGGGAACCCCGTACGCAAAAAGGGCCCCAAACTTTGCGGTCAGTTTGCTAGAAACGGCCCAGTAACATCCTAGCAGCCTTCCTTTCTTCTCACCTGTTTGTCGGTGCACTATTAAAGGCGACAAATGGGAAACTCTTTGAAACATCAAACAAAGAACAAGGTCTAAAAGAAAAATGGACATTTCTGGAGCAGCAGAATGTAAGTAATCCAACCCAGAAGATGAAGGAAGTACCAGGAGAGCCTGGGAAAGAAGAACGTTTCTTTTTATGCTATTGAAAGTATTTCAAACCCTTTCCCTAATCAACCCAGTAAGTCATTGACAAGTATTGCTGTTGTAGCTCGGGTACCATTTTCCCATGACCCCTTCTGAAAGCCGCCCTCCATTGGAGGAACATTAGGAGCAGCTCCCATTGAAATGTTTAAGTGGACTCCAGGACACACGAGCTCAAAGCAGGAGAGGCATATCACCGCCTAACTTCAGGAGCCTTTCCAACTGGGTGAAGTCCTTGCCCAGCCCTTCTCCTCCCAGTCACTCTGGGCTCGGTCCTCTCCCCTGAACTAATTTCTCAGCAGCTGTGCAGCCTCATGCCCACAGAGGACGGTTTGGTTTTGGTTTTTTTTAGGGGATGATTTTTATCAGCACTTTCAACTCACAGCCCCAACAGCTAACTTAGTTCTTTTGTGCTATTTCCTAGAGCCCAACTGAAGAAGTAAGTCTAAACATTTTGAATCCCTTTATTTGGCTATTAATCAGTCTCTCTCAGAACAAACCCTTTGCTATATTAAGTCCAAAATTCTATTTCACCCCCATCCTACCCCTGTGTCAATAGCCTGGATCACCTTCAAATCATCTCTGGGATTTTATTTAGCCAAAAATTAGATTCCCAGCTGAACCAGGTAAGAAAATTCTTTCCAACTCCCAAGATGCCCTGGGCAATGCTACTAGTTGTTTTGCAAATCAACTCAGGAGGAAAATTTTAAAGGATTTTAGAATTTAGAATTCTATTCTAGATTTAGAATTTTTAAATTTAGAATTTAGAATTCTGTAGAATTTAGGAAAAGCATCTTTTGCCCTATTCCAGCCTCTATTCCCTCCCTCCCCAGCTGCTACCTTTTCCATTGCACTGCCTATAACATTTCTATGTCACCCAAATGTTCTGGGTGCTAAGCAAGGTGCCAAAGAGTTTATAGTCTATAAAAATATGCTAAGCATCAATAATAAGTTAAATATACAACTATTGACAAAAGGGATTGAGGGATTTATTCCCATTGGGCAATTAGAGGTCTTTTTTATTATTAAATTTTAATTTTTCCCCAGTTACATGTAAAAAGTTTCCAATATTTTTCAAAGACTATTGAGCCTCAAATTCTCTCCTTCTTCCCCAGCCTCCCACCCACCATGAGATGGTAAGTAACCTCATGTAGATTTTACAGGTGCAATCATTTATCACATTTTTGTATATTAATCCTTTGGGGGAAGAAAACTCAAATAGATAAAAATTAATAAAGTGAAAAAAGCTTGCTTGGGTCTAGATTCAGACTCAGTTCTTTTTCTCTGAAAGGAGATGGATTTTTTTTTTATCCTGAGTCCTTTGGGATAGTTTTGGATCCTTGAATTGCTGAGAAAGCTAGCTAAGTTATTCACGATTGTATTCTGTAAAGTATTTCTGTCACTGTACAATGTTCTCTTGGTTCTACTTATTTCAGTCTACTTCACTTTGTAGAAATCTTTCCAGGTTCTTCTGAGCTCATACTGCTTGTCATTTCTTACAGCACAATAGTATTCATTATAATCATATACTATAACTAACTTAGCCATTCTGCAATTGATGGGTATCCCCTCACTTTCCAAATCTTTGCCCTCCTTAACAGAACTGCTTTAAATATTTTTGTGCATATAGATCCTTCCCTCTTGTTTTTTGTTTGTTTGTTTGTTTTTATCTCTTTGGGATACAAACCTAGTAATACTATTGTTGGGTTGAAGAGTCTACACTGTTTTATCAGTTCACAACTCCCTCAACAATGCATTTGTGTCCCAGCTTTCCCATATCCCCTCCAAGTTTTGTCATTTTCCTTTTCTGTCCTAACTGCCAGTCTAATAGTTATGGGGTGGTACCCCAGAGTTGTTTTAATTTGAATTTCTCTAATTAATAGGATTTAGAGCATTTTTTTGTATGACTATAAAGAGCTTTAATTACTTTGAGAATTGCCTGTTCGTATTCTTTGACCATTTATCAACAGGGGAATGACTTTTATTCATATCTATATCTATATCTATATCTATATCTATATCTATATCTATATATTCAATTCATTTCTCCATATAGTTGAGAAATAATCACCGCCTATTAGAGAGACTTGTAAAAAAAAATTGCCCCATTATGATTACTGGGAATTACTTCCATCTTATTTATTCCAGATTAGTTTTAGATCCCCATCTCCCCCAATTTGCCCTCTTCTCAATCAACCTCACCCTCCCTTCTCTTATCCCCTTCTCCACCTACTTTCATGTAATTAAGATAGCTTTCTATATGCAATTGACTGTGTATGTTCTTCCCTTGTTGAGCCAATACTGATGCAAGTAACACTCATGTGCTCTCCTCCCCATCTCCCCCACCTTCCCCTCCACTGTGGATGCTCTTTCATACTTCTTTTTTGTGCAATAATTTACCTCATTCTATTTTTTCCCTTCCCCTTCCTCCCAATGCATTCTTCTTTCTCATGCCTTAATAGCATCCCATCATATACAACTCATACCCTCACTCTCTCTCTCTCTATTCTTCTAATTGCCCTAATAATGATAGAGTTATTTGGCATTACAAGAGTCATCACCTCAGTAGGGATGTATGCAGTTTAATCTTATTAAAGGTCTTTTGATTTTCTTTCCTATTTCCTTTTTTCTGATTCTCTTGAAAGTCAATTTTTTTTTTTATTCAGCTCTGTTCTTTTCATCAGGGATATCTAAAAACCCTCTATTTCTTTGAATACTCATTTTTTTCCCCTGAAGGATTATGCTCAGTTTGCTGGGATGCTTGTTTGAGGTCCTAACATCTTTGCCCTCTGGAATATCATATTCCAGGCCTTCCAGTTCTTTAATGTAGAATCTGCTAAGTCTTATATTATCCTGACTGTGACACCAAAATATTTTAATTGTTTCTTTTGGGCTGTTTGTAATATTTTCTCCTTGACCTGGAAGTTTTGTCATTTGGCTATACTATTCCTAAGTTTTCCTCTTGAGATCTTTTTTTAGGAAGTAATTGGTGCATTCTGTTCATATCTATTTTGTTCTAGGATATCAGGGCAGTTTTCCTTGGTGTTTTCTTGAAAGATGATGTCTAAGTTCTTTTTTTTTAATTATGGTTTTCAGGTAGTCCAATAATTTTTTTAAACCCTTACCTTCCATCTTGGAATCAATACTGTGTATTGGTTCCAAGGCAGAAGACTGGTAAGGGCTAGGGTCACACAGCTGGGAAGTGTCTGAAGCTGGATTTGAACCCAGGACCTCACATCTCTAGGCCTGGCTCTCAATCCACTAAGCCACCCAGCTGCCCCCTAGTCCAATAATTTTTAAATTTTATCTCCCAGGTTATTTTCCGGGTCAGCTGTTTTTCCCAGATCTTTCACATTTCCTTCTATTTTTTTCATTCTTTTGTCTTTGTCTGATTGTTTCTTGGTGTTTCATAGAATCATTAGCTTCCATTTGCCTAGTTCTAATTTTTAAGATAAGATTTTCTCAAGTGAGCTTTTGTACCTTCTTTTCCATTTGGCCAATTTTACTTTGTAAACAGTTCTTTTCTTCAGTGAATCTCTGTATCTCTTTTCTAAAGGATCAATTCTGTCTTTCAGGAAGTTTTTCTCTTCAATATATTTTTGTAGATATTTTTCCATTTGGCCAATTGTGCTTTATAAGAATTTCTTCTCTTCTTGGGATTTTTGTACCTCTTTTACCAGTTGGTCTATTCTGTTTTTTAAAATATCAATTTCTTTATTTTTTAACACCCCCTTTATCAACTTGTTGCCTCTGTAATGGAGAAGGTCTGTGGGTAGTAAAAGAAATAGGATCTAGTAGAGACAGCGGATGTTTTTTTTTTTAAACATTATTTTATTTGGTTGTTTTCATACATTATTCACTGGAAACAAAGATCATTTTCTTTTCCTCCCCTCCCCCTCCGCCCCCCCCCCCACCTTTCCCTCTCCCATAGCCGACGCATGATTCCACTGGTTATTACATGTGTTCTTGACTCGAACCCATTTCCCTGTTGTTGGAATTTGCATTATAGTGTTCATTTAGAGTCTCTCCTCAGTCTTATCTCCTCCAACCCTGTAGTTAAGCAGTTGCTTTTCATCGGTGTTTTTACTCCCACAGTTTATCCTCTGCTTGTGGGTAGTATTTTTTTTTTAGATCCCTGCAGATTGTTCAGGGAAATTGCATTGATACTACTGGAGAAGTCCATCACCTTCGATTGTACCACAATGTATCAGTCTCTGTGTATAATGTTTTTCTGGTTCTGCTCCTTTCGCTCTGCATCACTTCCTGGAGGTTGTTCCAGTCTCCATGGAATTCCTCCACTTTATTATTCCTTTTAGCACAATAGTATTCCATCACCAACATATACCACAATTTGTTCAGCCATTCTCCAATTGAAGGGCGTCCCCTCATTTTCCAATTTTTGGCCACCACAAAGAGCGCAGCTATGAATATTCTTGTACAAGTCTTTTTGTCCATTATCTCTTTGGGGTACAAGCCCAGCAGTGCTATGGCTGGATCAAAGGGCAGACAGTCTTTTATCACCCTTTAGGCATAGTTCCAAATTGCCCTCCAGAATTGTTGGATCAATTCACAACTCCACCAGCAATGAATTAATGTCCCCACTTTGCTGCATCCCCTCCAGCATTCATTACTTTCCATAGCTGTCATGTTAGCCAATCTGCTAGGTGTGAGGTGATACCTCAGAGTTGTTTTGATTTGCATCTCTCTGATTATAAGAGATTTAGAACACTTCTTCATGTGCTTGTTAATAGGTTTGATTTCTTTGGCTGAAAACTGCCTGTTCATGTCCCTTGCCCATTTGTCAATTGGAGAATGGCTTGATTTTTTGTACAATTGATTTAGCTCTTTATAAATTTTAGTAATTAAACCTTTGTCAGAGGTCTTTTGTACAAAAACTTTTTAATTTGATGTAATCCAGATTATTTATTTTGCATTTTGTAACTCTTTCTAATTCTTGCTTGGTTTTGAAGTATTTCCCTTCCCAAAGGTCTGACATGTATACTATTCTGTGTTCGCCTAATTTCTTATAGTTTCCTTCTTTATGTTCAAGTCATTCACCCATTTTGAATTTATCTTGGTGTAGGGTGTGAGGTGTTGATCTAAGCCTAATCTTTCCCACACTGTCCTCCAATTTTCCCAGCAGTTTTTATGAAATAGTGGATTTTTGTCCCAAAAGCTGAGATCTTTGGGTTTGTCATATACTGTCTTGCTGAGGTTGCTTGCCCCCAGTCTATTCCACTGATCTTCCTTTCTGTTTCTTAGCCAGTACCAAATTGTTTTGATGACTGCTGCTTTGTAATATAGTTTTAGGTCAGAGACTGCAAGGCCCCCATCATATGTGTTTTTTTTCATTATTTCCCTGGATATCCTTGATCTTTTGTTCTTCCAAATGAACTTTGTTATGGTTTTTTCTAAATCAGTAAAAAAAAATTTTGGAAGTTCCATGGGTATGGCACTAAATAGATAGATGAGTTTGGGTAGGAGGGTCATTTTTATTATATTGGCTCGTCCTACCCATGAGCAGTTAATGTTCTTCCAATTGTTCAAGTCTAGTTTTAGTTGTGTGGAAAGTGTTTTGTAGTTGTGTTCATATAGATCCTGTGTTTGTCTCGGGAGATAGATTCCTAAGTATTTTATTTTGTCTAGGGTAATTTTGAATGGGATTTCTCTTTCTAGTTCTTGCTGCTGAGCTGTGTTGGAATTATATAGAAATGCTGATGACGTATGTGGGTTTATTTTGTATCCTGCAACTTTGCTAAAGTTGTTGATTATTTCGATTAGCTTTTTGGTTGAATCTCTAGGATTCTTTAAGTAGACCATCATGTCATCTGCAAAGAGCGATAATTTGGTCTCCTCCTTGCCTATTTTAATGCCTTCAATTTCTTTTTCTTCTCTAATTGCTACTGCTAGTGTTTCTAATACAATGTCAAATAATAGAGGTGATAATAGGCATCCTTGTTTCACTCCTGATCTTAATGGGAATGGATTTAGTTTATCCCCATTGCAGATGATATTAGCTGATGGTTTTAGATATATACTGTTTATTATTTTTAGGAATGACCCTTCTATTCCTATGCTTTCTAGTGTTTTTAGTAGGAATGGGTGTTGTATTTTATCAAAGGCTTTTTCTGCATCTATTGAGATAATCATGTGGTTCTTGTTGGTTTGCTTGTTGATGTGGTCAATTATGTGGATAGTTTTCCTAATGTTGAACCAGCCCTGCATCCCTGGTATAAATCCTACTTGATCATGGTGGATGACCTTTCTAATCACTTGCTGGAGTCTTTTTGCTAGTATCCTATTTAAGATTTTTGCGTCTATATTCATTAGGGAGATTGGTCTATAATTTTCTTTCTCTGTTTTTGGCCTGCCTGGTTTTGGAATCAGTACCATGCTTGTGTCATAAAAGGAGTTTGGTAGAACTCCCTCTTTGCTTATTATGTCAAATAGTTTGTATAGTATTGGGATTAACTGTTCTCTGAATGTTTGATAGAATTCACTGGTGAATCCATCAGGCCCTGGGGATTTTTTCTTAGGAAGTTCTTTGATGGCCTGTTGGATTTCTTTTTCTGATATGGGATTATTTAAGAAAACTATTTCTTCTTCTGTTAGTCTAGGCAATTTATATTTTTGTAAATATTCATCCATATCACCTAGATTGGTATATTTATTGCCATATAGTTGGGCAAAGTAGTTTTTAATGATTGCCTTATTTTCCTCTTCATTGGAGGTGAGATCCCCCTTTTCATCCTTGATGCTGTTAATTTGCCTTTCTTCTTTCCTTTTTTTAATTAGATTAACCAGTACTTTTTCTATTTTGTCTGTTTTTTCAAAGTACCAGCTTCTAGTCTTGTTTATTAGCTCAATAGTTCTGCCACTTTCTATTTTACTAATTTCTCCCTTAATTTTTAGGATCTCTAGTATGGTTTTCTTCTGGGGGTTTTTAATTTGTTCATTCTCAAGTTTTTTGATTTGCATTTCCAATTCCTTGGTCTCTGTCCTCCCTAATTTGTTAATATATGCACTCAGGGACATGAATTTTCCTCTAAGTACTGCCTTGGCTGCATCCCATAAGGTTTGAAAGGATGTTTCGCCGTTGTCATTTTCTTCAACGAAATTGTTAATTGTTTCTATGATTTCTTCTCTAACTATCTGATTTTGGAGTATCATGTTATTTAATTTCCAATTAATTTTTGATTTGGGTCTCCATGTACCCTTGCCGATCAATATTTTAATTGCCTTGTGGTCTGAAAAGGCTGCAGTTATTATTTCTGCTTTTCTGCATTTGAGTGCCATGTTTCTATGACCTAGTGTATGATCTATTTTTGTGAATGTGCCATGTGGTGCTGAAAAGAAGGTGTATTCTTTTTTGTCCCTATTTATTTTTCTCCACATGTCTATTAACTCTAATTTTTCTAAGATTTCATTCACCTCTTTTACCTCTTTCTTGTTTATTTTTTGGTTTGATTTATCTAAATTTGATAGTGGTTGGTTCAAGTCTCCCACTAATATGGTTTTACTGTCTATTTCCTCCTTCAATTCTCCTAGTTTCTCTATTAAAAATTTGGATGCTATACCATTTGGTGCATACATGTTGATTAGTGATATTTCCTCATTGTCTATACTCCCTTTTAGCAGAATATATTTACCTTCCCTATCCCTTTTGATCAGGTCTATTTGTGCTTTGGCTTTGTCAGATATCATGATTGCAACTCCTGCCTTCTTTCTATCAGTTGAGGCCCAAAAGGTCTTACTCCAACCTTTAATTCTAACCTTGTGAGTGTCAACCTGTCTCATATGTGTTTCTTGAAGACAACATATGGTAGGGTTTTGGGTTCTAATCCAATCTGCTATTTGTCTACATTTTATGGGTGAGTTCATCCCATTCACGTTCAAAGTTATGATTGTTATTTGTGGATTCGCTGGCATTTTGATATCTTCCCCTAGTTCTGACCTTTCTTTTTTAGCTTTCTCCTTTTGAACCAGTGATTTACTTTAGGTCAGTCCCCCTAGTCCCCTCCCTTGAGATGCTTCCCTTTCTAGCCCCTCCCTTTTTATGCTCCCTTCCCCTCCCCCCTCTCCTTCCCTCCCTTTTTGTACTCCCTCCCCCCACCCCCTCCTTAATTTTCCTTTCTTTCTTGCCCTAATGGATGAGATAGAATTCAGGATCTCACTGGATCTAGATGTTCTTCCCTCTCAGATTTGATTTCACTGAGAGTAAGGTTTTAGTAATTCCACTTCACGCTCTCTTCCTCTCCTTCTCATATGAGAATTCTTCCCCTCCCCTTCCCATGTGTATCTTTATATGGGAAAGATTATTCTATTGATTCCCCCCCTATTTCTTGAAGTTATTCTTAATATTATCGATGGTTTCCCCCTCCCTTTTCCTTTTTTTGCCCCCACTTTCCCCAAATCTTCTTGATGCCCCAATCTTTCCCTATGCATGTTTCTTCTAACTACTCTTATGATGATACAATTTATGAGAGTTACACAAAACATTTTCCCCACATATTAATATATATAATTTGATGTAAATGTAGTCCTTATATAAGAGAGTTTGACTTAAAGAAAAAGATAAGATTTATCTCCTTTTCCCTTTCTTTCATATTTACCTTTTCATGTTTCTCTTGCTTTCTGTGCTTGGATATCGAACTTTCCACAGAGCTCTGGTCTTTTCTTAGCAATGCTTGGAAATTTTCTATTTTGTTGAATGCCCATACTTTCCCCTGGAAGTATATAGTCAGTTTTGCTGGGTAGTTGATTCTTGGTTGGAGACCCAGCTCTCTTGCCTTTCTAAATATCGTGTTCCATGCTTTGCGGTCTCTTAGTGTGTTAGCCGCTAAGTCGTGTGAGATCCTTATGGGAGCCCCCTTATATCTGAAGCTCTTCTTCTTGGCTTCTTGTAGGATTTTCTCCTTTACTTGGAAGCTCTTGAATTTGGCAATTACATTCCTAGGGGTTGTCTTTTGGGGATTTAGTATAGAAGGTGTTCTATGAATCCTTTCTATTTCTATTTTGCCCCCTTGCTCCAGAACGTGAGGGCAATTTTCTTTTATAATCTCCTGTAGAATAATATCGAGTGTATTGTTTATCTCTGGTTTTTCTGGGAGACTGATAATTCAGAGGTTTTCTCTTCTCCCTCTGTTTTCCAGATCTGTGACCTTCTCAGTGAGATATTTTATGTTTTCTTCCAATTCATTAATTATTTGGGTTTGCTTTATTGATTCTTGCTGTTTTATCATCTCACTTTCTTCGAGGTGCTTAATTCTGGTCGTTAGGGACTGGTTTTGCTTTTCAGCCTTGTCTGCCCTTCTATTGGATGCTTTGAGCTCTTTTTCCAATTGAGCATTCTTATCTGTCAGACAGCTGATCTCTTTCTCCCATTTTTCTTTCCAGGTTTCCATCTTTTGGATAAGTTCCAGTTTGAGATCTTCCAGAGCTTGTTGATAGTTTCCATTTTGGGAGGCGTGTTCTGAATTTTTTTGGATTTCCTCCTCATTCTCCTCTTTTCCTTGGGTACTTCCACCATAAAAGTTTTCAATAGTCACTTTTTTCCCTTTCTTCCTGGAGGCTTGATTTTGGGTCATGTGAGCCATCCCTTTGGTGGTTTTATTCCCCTTTCCTTTTTGGTCTGGGATCTGGGTGATATGGGTGGTTTTTCTGTGATTTTAGGTTGCTTCAGACTAGTTCTTCCCAGCCTCCGAGGTTTCTTAGAGCGCTGGGTCCCTGATCACAGCCACACTGCCCAGGTGTTCAGCTCCGCCCAGATAATCAACGCGTGGACCGCCCCTGGTGTTTAGCTCTGCGGAGATGTTCAGCGCAGCCCGCCCCAAGTACAGCTCCGCTGAAGAGCTGGATTCTCCAGTGAAACCGCCCTGAGACGTTTTTTCCTGGCAGTCCCCAGATCCCAAGGACCCTGGAGTGCCCCCCCCCCCCAGACAGAGACGTTCCCCACTCACTCGTTGTCCCGTTGAGCGCTCAGGTAGCTCACACTGGTTTAGTGGGGGAGGTGGGGTGGGGGAATGGCGGCTCAGTTCACTTTTCTGTGCAAGCTTTTCCTCCTTATTATAGTGTGGAAATGTTCAAATCCCACGTACCTTTGCCTCAGTGGAGTACTGGGAGTACTGGGGTGTCCTTCTGTTCCTCCAAAGGTGATTTTTATGCTCCTTTGATGTAGTCTCTTTTGTTCGGTGCCGGGGAGAGGAAGCGTGTGGCATCTAGATTGCGGCCATGATTACCCCGAGACAGCTGATGTTTAAGATTGGCTCAGAGACAGGAAAGGGGGCTTGAAGATTTTCCCCCTTTAGCCTTCCCTCCTCAGCTCTGGCTGCTCTCCCAGATTTGCTCTTGTCCCTCTTGTCCTTCTCTACTACTAGAGACTAAAATGTTTCTTCTTAGGAAGTTGTCTCTCCTCTTGAAGCTGATACTTACACTTGATTCAAATTTGGGAAAGGATAACCACTTGAATTGAATTAATTCAATTAGGGTAATACAAAGGAATGGCTGATAGGGAAAAGAATGGGAAAGGCAAATGGGGAAAAAAGAGGTCCCTTTCCCTAACTAACACCTTTCCCTCCCTCCTCAAGTTTGGGGAAACTCAGGCTTTGGCAGCCTGTGCCCCCTGAGAGATAGTCAGATTGGCTGACCCTGGGTTTGGCCCCTTAGCCACAGTTCAGACCCAGGACAACAGGAGCTGAGGTAAAGTCTGACAGAGACTCAAAATGTCTTTTCTCAGGCTTCTCTTCAGTAGTCTTTTCATTTGGGAAATGTTGGAGGGAAGGATTTCCAGTCACTAGCAAGAAAAAAGTGGATAACCCTCAGGAGAAAATCTTAACCAGCCCTTTCTCTTCAGCTTCTCAAAACTGAGAGACCAACTGCTCTTCAGAAGGAACCTTCTGGCTTCTCAAGATTCCAGCCTCCTGGGACCCCTCCCCCAATGAGGAGAAAGACTCAGCCTGGCACTCTTCCTTTAGTGCCAGCCTCTGTCACACCTCATTTTTCATGGTTTTCCTGTATTATTCTTATTTCTTTCCCCAATTTTTCTTCTACCTCTCTTATTTGATTTTTAAAATCCTTTTTGAGCTTCTCCATTAATTTTTGGGGACTTGAGAGCAATTTCTATTTTTCTTGGACGTTGGTTGCAACAATATTGACTTTGTTGTTGTCTTCTGAATTTGAGTCTACCCTGTCATCAAAATAATTTTCTATGTTGAATTTTTTTTGTTGTTTCCTCATTTTTCTGCCCCTTTTCTTTTCTTTTAATTTGAAAAACTGTTAAAATTGGGTTCTGTAATGTGGTGAAGGAAATACTATTCCAAGCTTCAGGTTCTTTGTGAAGTTGCCTTCAAAGTTGGCTTTTAATTCTTCCAAGGTGGCATGATGTAAAGAGAAGTGTGTTTACTATTAAAAGTCTGTGTGCTTAACCCCCAATCACTTTTACTCCTTAGAGCTGTGACCAGGGGAAACCAGGGTCCCCACCTCCCCACTGATTGCAAGTGCTGGTATATACTGGTGCTCCTCCTCACCTTGTGACTGTACCCCAGGACTGCAACCTAGTTCTGTGTATGAGCAACATGGCAAGAGTGTTGTACCCAGAGCCAGCAAAGGGACCCCTGTAATCTCCTTCTGAGAAGTAGTCTAATCCCCCTTACCATCTGTTATTGCAAGTTCTGGATGCTGTGGCTGCTACTTCAGTTGCACCCAAGGCCTGTTGCCTCCATGGGGCCTTGCCCTGGCAGGTATGCCACCTCCACCCTGGTGTTCCAGATCCCTCACATTGGCCTTCTAAGTTGTTTGGAGCTAAAAAATTACATCACCTTATCTTTTTGTGGGTAATACTACTTCAAAATTTGTTTTGAGGTATCATTGCTTTTTGGAGATAATTTTGATAGAATCAAATGGATCCACAACCCTTCTCATCATCTTGGCTCCATCCCCTCAACGGGTCTTTTAATAACCTCAAACTTCTCCCTAACATAAAGACCCATCATTGTAATAGATTATTAGATTCTGCAAGTCAAGGAATGCTGTAGTCTCTAAAGTGCTAAAGTTGAAGATGACCCAAAGAACAATGGAGAAGAGGAAGATAGGTGGGAGCAAATGATCACTGTAAAAATGGTCCTTTTTGAGGCTAAAATATCCTCTGTTTTTGATAGTATATCAGTGGAGTTTCTCAAGAAGTTTCTGGAGTAGAATCTGAATGAGAGAGAGTTGAATCCTGAATTGGCTAGCACCTACTCTCCTCCCACCTTCCCTGAGAGAGGGTGTTGTCAATTGCTACACTAATATATTGAGGTTCCCTGAGGGAAAGGGGTAGTGGAGAGTTGATGACAGGGTTTTCCTACCAACCCTTCAGCTAGGAAACACATCCTGCCAGGTCAAGGACTCTGCTGAAAGGCCAAGAATTCCATCTAGATCTTTCTCAGGTCAATTTCCTTTCCCAGCATACCTCACTCTTCCACCGACGCTTTCTGTCACTCACCCTGATGCCAAAATTCCAAAATCCTCTCATGCACTGATCATTACACCACACATCACCAACAAGGAATTGTGTAGAAATATGGTCTATGATCTGATCAAAGAAATGTATGAGAGAAAAAAATGGGTTGACCAGCCATGTTGTGAGTGAGATGGAAGAAATGGATAGCCTGTGTCCTCGAGTGGTAGCCATGAAATGTCTAGAGAATGCAAAGAATTTGAGTGGACCTTCTGTGTTGAACTTATAGAAACACATGCTAAAAAATCACATAGAATAACCAGGTATGAATGGGGTGCTAAATTAAATAATATTTGAACATTTATTAAGTGCCTCCTGAGTGGCAGGCACTATGCTAATCTAATCATTGTAGGGAATAACTATATTGATGAAATCATAGATCATTTAGAATACTAGCATATAAGAAGACATTAAATAAATAAAGTGGCAAGAACATTAGGATTTTGAGCCAGAGGATCTGGTCTTAAATCTTAGCTGTTCTATTTATCACTTGTGTAACCCTGAACAAATCCCTTCACTTATGTGTTAGCTCAGTAGGAGGCTCAGTGTATTGATAGCTAGTCCTAGAGACAGAAGGTCCTGGGTTCAAATCTGTCCTCAGACATTTCCTAGCTCTGTGACCCTGAGCAAGCCCCTTTGCCTAGCCCTTACTGCTCTTCTCCTTAGAAACAATATATACTATTGATTCTAAGATGGAAGGAAAGTTTTAAAAAACAAAACAAAACAAGAAAATGAGGAAGTTACCCTATTAAATGCTCTGAATCTCTGGTCTATGAACAAATTTTTAAAATTTACGATAACTATTAATTATAATGGTTTCCTCTATGATTTTATATACTTTAATGGATTTAGAAAAAGTATTCTGAAAAGGGGCCCATATGCTTCATTAAACTGCTAAAGGCATCCAGAACTCAAAAACATTAAGAACTTCTATCCTAGTATGAATTTTAGATTTATTACACCCTGCTTAGTCTAGCAACCAGGCATGTATACACCCTTACTTAAGGATTAAGTGTTGACAAGGATTGCCTATGACAGACATGTGCTAGCAAAGTGACAAATAAGAAACAACTGACAGACCCCTGGGCTGTCCTAAGTCAAGCCTAACCTACCGTTGGTACATGTGAGATGCAGGAAGTGATGTAAAAACTGGTCTATGTATTTTGCGTCACTTCCTCTCTCCAACCGCTTTTTGTGGAGAGGTGGCTCTGGCTCGCTTTCACAGTGGAGATGTGGTTGGTGGCAGCATGCTGGGCGTCTTGGCGAGCTTGCATGTCTTGTCCAGGATTGGTATGAGCATGCTAGGTGAGTGAGTTTAGACTGATACCTTTTTTTTCCTTACCTTCAAAATCACAAAATCACAAAATCTTAGGAGGCCCCTCATCTTGGAGTAGACCTCGTGGCTGGAAACCAAGCTAATTTTAATCCTGGAAGACGCTTCATGGCTGTGGTCTCTGAACTTCCCTTAGCTTAGGCTAGACCAGAAAATTCTTATACCTCTTTCTCCCTCTCTTATTCTTAATTCCTTCCCTCTATATTAATTAAACCACCATAAAATTCCCAAACTGACAAGTATTTTTATTGGAATTTAGAAATTAAATCCCTGGTGACCAACTAAATTTATATTCAGTCTCAACCCTAAATTTACCCATTACACTAGATAATCTTTTAGCTCTAAATCTGGCAAAATAAATTGAACCTTGGGAATCTAGAGAATGAGTTATAAAATCAATATATTTCAGGGAGGAAGGGGCATGGCAAGAATATTTGTTGATTTGGATGTAAAGTAGAGAAGATAAAACCCTGTTATTACTTTGGTGATAGGTCATCTCAATTTTGATGATAGCCCATAATAGCAGGCTTATTGCTCAAGGAATCAGACGAGAGAACAAGGCGCCCCATTATAATTGGTCATTTCCTAGACCAAATCAAAGTCTATTTGATGCATAAATGTCAGCCTGGCAACAACTCATATTTATATAGCAACTTATTTTTTTCACAGCACTTATTTGTTGAACTTAATTGAGTAATCTCAATGCTTTTGACACCTACCCTATTTTAGTAGGTTCCTACCCATCTTCAATCAATAATTTTATCCCTTGATTAGTCCTAATCAGTATTGCCTATTTTAACATGATTCTACAAGGATGGTGATTCATTAGTTACTTATTATTAGTAGGCAATAATCAGAAGAAACTAGGCACAAGTAAGAGTTGAGTAGATTCTTTCCTATAAGAAGAGTCTTTCTTTTCACGTTAAACTTTAACTTGTCAGCATAGCTTGAAGGGGCCCCTCTACCAGTCTCACAAGTTTCAGTGGAAAGACTCAAGCTATATTAAGAATCCCTCCACTCTGTATTGCTTCCTCCTTATGCCTTATTCCAAGGAGGCTTGACCTAATACCAAATCATATCCATGAAATGTCCATTGTTAGGGTGCCCAGGACCCATTGAAAAGAGTGAGTATACTGAGGATGGACTGTAGGTGAGCCAGTTGCCATGAGGATGGACTGTAGGTGGGCTGGTTGCCATGAGGATGGGCTGTAGGTGGGCTGGTTGCCATGAGGATGGACTGGAGATGGACTGGTTGCCATGAGGATGGGCTGTAGGTGGGCCAGTGTCCATATGCCCACTTTATTGTTTGGTAGCAACATGACTGGGGAAATATCGAGAGTTTGGAGTCCACCAATGAGATAACATGCTGATGCCTGGACTGACCAGACATATAAGGATGGGGATGGGCACTGAAGGGAATAAAAACTGTATACTCTGAAAAAGGTAGAACTGTGAGGAAGGTCTGGGATTCCAGTTGTTGGAGGGGACCAGGATAATTATTGGCTTTGGAGCTCTGCCTCAGTTGTTTTATTTCAAACTGGACAAAATTCTGATATCACACAAGGTTGTCTTGTGCAAAGGATGTCCCTGAACTAGACTTTTTGTTTGTTTCCAGAGAAGTGGCGATAAAATAGTAAGGGAAACACCTAGCCCCCCAAATTGTGAGTGACTCCAAGGGTACTCTTGTGTAGGATTGACAAGGGAGATGGGGTTTCAGTTCACCTGAAATCTTGTTCCTGCCCAATCTTTACTGGCTGAAGGGAAGATGAAAGGAAGATAATATTCTCCATCAGCACACTCCTTTTGTTTTCCTCCTGTCCCCCTTCACTTGAAACTACTTGACTTCTTGCATATTATAATCTAGGCCAAGTGTTGCTCTTTTTCCACTGCATCTTGTCTCTTGTCAGTCTGCCTTTGCACAGGCTATCCTCCATATCTGGGATTCTCTCTCTTCATCTCTGCCCCTAAGATTCCCTTGATGCCTCAAGGCTCAGCAGAGGTGCCAGCTTCCATTGGAAGTCTTCCATGAGCTCCCTTCCCCAGTTAGTACTCTCCCTCCTCAAATTATCTTGTA